>NW_025106716.1:0-210790 GCF_013123115.1 Colletes gigas
AATAGCCTGACCACCGCCGACAGCCGCTAAACTCGTGATTTACGCGCGTAACTTTGGGATGCTCGGTCGAACGATATTCATAAAAGGTGTTCGCGCGTACGCCCGTATTCGCAAACGGTAAACCAGTGAGAAAGGAAGAGGATGTCGTCGTGAGTTCAAGGTAGAAAAATGTATTCCTTGAATGCGCAGGTGGTTGGCTTGAAGAGCGTCGGTAGCAACAGCGACATTTGGCCGCTGGAAAGGCCAGAGGGAATGCCAGCCATACAATCCCTCGAAGTGATGTGCGGAAAGGATCATATGGACGTGCATCTTTCGTTCTCTCAACCCTTTGAAGGCATCGTATCGTCCAAGGGCCAGCACGCCGATCCGCGATGCGTCTACGTTCCACCTTCCACCGGGCAAACTTTCTTCTCCTTTCGGATAGCCTACGCGAGGTAAGACCGTGAGATTTCTCGATGATCCGTCGGGATGCGCCTATCTATGGAAATATCTTTATGGCCATGCTGTCTCTAACTCTGCACCTTAACACAATCGAAAGATTCATGGCACGCGGAAACGCTAATGGCTCGAGATCCGTTGCGCCGAGCAATTTACCCATGGAGAATCGCTAACTTGTAATTTCAGACAAAGGGTAGTTGGATGACTAGAAATGGTTTTATTAATTTTATCATTCATCCTGCCGCCTACACTAATTTCTCTTCGCTTACATTTAACTCTGGCTCTTCACTATACCTGCCGCTTTGACCCCTAACCACTATGCACAACTATGCACGTCGTTCTTGACGTTTAACCCTCGCACGACGAAGACTTTGCTCTCCGGCGATTCAATCGACGTTTCTATTTGAGAGAGAAGAATCAGTATTTCTTATGACTAATTTAATTAATTATATTACATTTTTCTCGACTCTGGTTTTAATATTATCGGTACAAAATCTTCCACAAGAATCCTAACTTGGGCAACGGTTAACGAATGCGATACAAATCGAGCACAGGTCGTCCGTTTGTTTAAATTTTGATCTAAAAACGTGGGAATTGGATCTCTTCAGACGTTGAATTCCTCTAGCATCGCACGCGATATCACATACGAATCGATAGCAATGAGTTCACACAGTTTTTGCAGGAGTTCTTTACTGTTCGTCGACTCGAACGACTGTTCGTCATCGTTCAAATCCTCTCGGCCGTCTTTGAAGTATCTACAGCACTCAAATACTTCTATAAGGGACATACATACAATACTACCATAAACTTCTTTCAGCGTCTCAAGGATTTGTGCGACCGTTTCCTCAAGTTTAAAACAGAGTTTAATATTTGCTTTTTACTCCGTCGTGTTTTCGAGACAAAGTCCACCAAAGTACCGCCGCTAAAATGTCAATAACTTCTGGATGCGTTCGTTTTTGTTGAAATTTTAAGAGTCGAGAGAGTTCGTTCGTTCCTTTTCTAGTAATGGATTTTGAATACATTCGATGTAAGAATACGGACGTTTGTATTTCATTTCTCAAAATTATATTTTCCAAATTTCTTAAGTTCCTGTTGTAATATATTAAAGAAAGGCTTCAACGTGGTCTGAAACATTAGTGAATAAATTTACATACGTAAAAATTGTTCTCCCTATCAAAAAGTATCTATGTGTATCGAATATATACAGGGTGTTCGGCCACCTCTAGCAAAAATTTTAATGAGCGACAGTAGAGGCCAAAATAAGACGAAAATCAAGAATACTAATTTGTTGATGGAAGCTTCGTTAAAAAGTTATTAACAATTAAATTCAAAAATTTCAAATCGTTCTGGAAAAATTATTTTCGGTTGCGGGGGTCAACTACAATCATTTTTGGTGAGTACACATACCTCCGAAATCCTATCTACTTTCGAGAAAAAAAATCGAGTAGGTGCTGAAATTTTTCGGCGAAAAAAAATTTTTCAAATCGTTCTAAAAAAATTATTTTCGTTTGCGGGGATCAATTACAATCATTTTTTATCATTACACATACCTCCGAAATTGTACGCACTTTCGAGAAAAAAATTCCTTACTGAAAATCCAATTAGGTGCCTAAATTTTTCAACGGAGAAACAAAATTGCAAATCGTTGTGAAAAAATTATTTTCGGTTGCGGGGGTCAATTACAATCAGTTTTTGTCATTAGACATACCCACGAAATCCTGCCCACTTTCGAGAAAAAAAATAGAGAAGGTGTGAAATTATTCGAGAAAATTAAAAAATTGCAAATCGTTGTGAAAAAATTATTTTCGGTTGTAGGGTTCAATTACAGTCATTTTTGGTGAATAGACATAACCCCGAAATCTTGCGCATTTTCGAGAAAAAAATTCAGTAAGGGCGGCACTTTAAACGTTAATAACTTTTTAACGAAGCTTCCATCAACAAATTGGTATTCTTGATTTTCGTCTTATTTTGGCCTCTACTATCGCTCATTAAAATTTTTGCTAGAGGTGGCCGAACACCCTGTATATAGAGGAAACATATATTTAATTCTAAAATTTTTATAATTAAATATAATACCATCGGTACGAAGACTGAAGGAACCGATAATGTAGTGAAAAAGACTAGACTCTGTTCGTTTGATCGTAGATGCGGCACCAAGCCAGACATGCACGGACAGTTCTACGAGAATACCGTTGTCGTTCAGTACGACAAAGATCTGCTCGAGGTCTGGGACGAGGCCAAACGATTGCGATGTGAATGGTTCAACGATTACGAAAAGACCGCCTCGAAACCACCGATGGTCATCGCGGATCTCGACGTGATACAATTGGATTTCAGAGGTACAGTTTCCGATCTTATGCATGCAAATTCCAGCGTCGACGGTCCTTGGAGGATAAATAATATTCGGAATACCTTAACGTTATTGTGACACACGAGTTTCTTAAACGTTCGCGTGAGACTGAGGAAATGAACCGTAGAGTACTTTAAGCTCCGTGAAACGGAACTGCGGATATATCGACACGACAGAGCAATTGCAAGGTACTCCGAGCCCGATGTACGTACGGGCGGTTTACGTCAGCCACATTTTACCGTGTACGAGTCTACGGATATGTAGCGGATAGGAGAAACGATGATCCCTTGGTACAAAGAGTTTAATACGAGGTAAATGATGGTACCGTATACGGTAACTCGTGCACTCGCGGTTGACCACAGGTGGAACCGCAGCCACGCCACTTAATTTCAATTTATGCAACATGTATAAATTGCACCTGGCACGTCGCGCCTAGAAAGCGACCGCCTACCTCTGGGTCGCACAAATACGAGCGTGTCGTTCTATTGATATTGCAGGCGACAACGTAGATTGTTGGATGGAAATTCAACACGGCAAGGGACCATGGGCGCCACCGGTCTCCGGAATAGTGCCGCTCGGCTCCACCCTCACTCTAGTCGTCGCTATAAACGATTACCGAGGTAACGACCAACACACCTTTCGAACCCATACTTGCTGGAACAAACGTAGCGATCTCGTGAAAACTGCTGAATTAATAACAACTCAACGATACCCCCTTTTTTATTGCCTGGCAGAATATTACTACTCTTATCCTATAAAATTACTTACACCATCGATCCTACAGATATCGCTAAATGCACTCTGAACAATTACCCCGTACTCTGAATACTTTAATAAACTTCGCGCAAAATGCAAGACAAGTTGCGGAATGCAAAGGGTTAAAGACCCGAAACAAAACAAGCAAACGCTACAACCAGTAAACAGTACATACGATCCTGCAGCCAAGAGACCGCTATCGCGCAGGGAAAAACCTATTTAGCGGTTTGTACCCAACAAGGGTATCGCTTAACTCTGTGCTGCACAGTGGCTAACTCGGGTGACCATCTAGAAAATGTCCGTTCAAGCACAGTGGTTAGCATCGGTGCTTGCTACAGAATGTACTCAACGCATTTGCATCGCCTCACAGAAGCACCATATATTTATGGTTGATCTAAAAAATTCTACAAACGTTGAGTCTCCAAAAATATATCTTAAGCCAACGTTTTGCACCTAGGCACACAAATTTCTCATGTGCATTTCGTATCGACTCACGGACTACAGTTAAATGGATCGCTACGTTTGTTCCGTCGACTTTTGTGAATTCTTAGCAAAGGAACGTCCGTTAACGTAACTTTCCCCGACGCAGGGGAATTCGACATGCGGGTCAAGTCGTGCGTGGCCTCCGACGGCGGTGGACACACGATACAGCTTAGCGACGAGTTCGGATGCGTGCTCAGGCCGAAGATGATCAGCCGATTCCTGAAGGCGCGGGGCTCCGACGATCGAGCGACAGTCATCACTTACGCCTTCTTCCACGCTTTCAAGTTCCCAGACGCGCTGAGCGTGCACATCAAGTGCAAGGTAAACGACGCTCGGCCGATGTACGATTCGATCGGGAACGAAATCACTGACAGCTAAATTTATTATTATTACGTGCCGCGAAGGTGCCGCGTTAGCTTCGAGAGTCGTCTCGCTAAACTATAGGACAAATATTTACCATCGAACCGCTGAAAGAGTGGTTCGAACGACTCGTCGCACATTATGCAAATTCGCGCGTTACAAACAAAAAATGAACGATGACTAGGAGCATCGAGATGATAGGTTGTTTTGGTAATGTCAAGGTCGAGATCTGCCGTCACGGGTGTTTGGATCACTGTCAACTGAGTGGGTCTGTTGGCCACTACATTCAAGAGCGCAAGGATCAGATACGACCGCAGTACTCGCAGACCACAGCACCGCCCACCGTTCATAATGACGACAATAACAGCGCTGACAAGGATAACGAAAACGGAGGAGGAGGGGCCGAGCAACCAGACGGCTCCCTTTACGACGACATCATTCAAGATGGTGACGAGATGACCTCGATAGGCGGTCACTTCTTGGGGGTCGAGAAGTCAGTTCCAAAGGCGCAGGCGCAGATGAGCAACCGATTACCGGCGCCGGTAGTCGAGACACCCGACGAAGAGATCCATCCAGACGACGGTGATCTCTCGAGGCCATTTTTGGTAAACACGAACACTACATCGACGCTCGATAATTAAATTAAATTCTGTAATTGCGAAAATCATTGTAGATGCAGCCTAAAAATTGCAATTTGTTTTAATTTGAAAACTGATGACAGTTGTTCTAAAGCTTGAATCTCTGTTTTAAGGATCCATCGAGAGTGACGCGATACAAGAGCGACCAAGATCAGTTCCCGCACGGGCCACGTAATCTCGAGGGAGACAACACCGCGGCACCAGTGACACCTCTCTCGTCTCCGAACGGCAGACGAAAGAGGTCGGTCGTAGTGTCCGACAGGAAAATCCGTAGCGCCGACGTTGGTGTGAGCGGTTTGTACGAAGTGATTTCCGAGGCCGATCTGGCCTTCAGCCCGGACACTCACGCGGAAGCGGTAACGGTCTTCCAAGGTAGAATACGCGAGGAGGTGGTTTATGGTATCTGCCTGCCTATGCCCGGTTTCAGCGCGTTGTTCATCGTCGTGGCACTGTCCGCGGTCATTTCTGCGCTGGTTGCCGGGGCGATGCTGCACCGGCTGCAAGCGCAACGCGAGGCGGTCGACAGCAGAAAGAACAACAGAGCTGTGCACACGACCAACGGCTGGTTGCCGTACGGGTTGCTGCGCGTGCGTTGCACGATGAGACCAACTCATCCCGAGCAAATCCAACAAAAACAAACGAGTCCAGTCGCCGCGAGTCCCTCGGTGGAGAGAGGTTGACGATTCGTGACTGTTGTGTGCGTGACGGGAGGCGCGTCTACGCTCCTCGAAAGACAATGTGCAATAATATGCTGTACAAATTATTTTAAGTGCGTAAAAGCGCGCGCGAGTTTCTCACGAACTGTTCCGAGACGATCCTTCGGTGTTTACTTAGAGCGAGAGAGAGAGAGAGCGCGAGAGAATGAGAGCGAACGAGAGAGAGAGAGAAAGAGAGAGAGTTCAACGGTGCGCTTTAAACCGAGCTCCTTCTAGAGCAGTGGTTCTTAACCCCTTTTTTTCCACAGACCCTCCCCGCCAACCCTCCATCCCGTTGGCAGTCTGCTGTTTTTAAATATTAGTTGAATCAATGGTCATCGATCAGTGCTCCATTTTAATAAATTTTTATTCAATAAAAGAAATCTATTAACTTGTATTAAATATATTTATAAAATATAAAATAACTATAAAATAAATATAATAAAATATTAATATTAGTTAAATTATTATTTGTATAGATTTATATTATTGTTTCCATTGAATATATTAATATTTAAATGTAGACTATTACGCGTAAGTCTTCCGATAATTTTCTTAGCTTGTAAAAGGTGTTTCGCTGCTCGAGAGGAGCCGACAAACACTGATTTAACTGCACAAAATAAAATTCATTTCATTGAAACGATAACTAATTTTACTGGAATACAAAGTACAATACAGGTATATGAAGGAATATAAATTTATTATATAATTGCTATTGTACATGATGTATCTGAGTCGAATAAGGACATTGAACTGTGGAGTGTCGGGCATTCAATCTACTTCGATGGCCGCAAATGTTAAAAATCCTGAGTCACGCAGATATCTAATGCCAAACAGGATTAAAGCTTGTATAGATCATTCTGTAAGACGAGAATAGGCTTTTAGAATTCAAGACTTTACGAGTTAAATCCCAATTCTAACAATGTTTTGGTCTTAAATCGAGTTCACTCGTGGATAGGCCCGCACCTTCGATCAAATTTATATTAGATAGAAAAATATTTCATTAATTCCTATACTGTTCCCAGACGTTCATAAATTCCATTTTAATCTTGGTAAATTACTTCCGTCAGCATTTGAAAGATTGCAAAGGTGCGAGCCCTCAACCTTTTCCTCCATATTGGCAACTTAGCCAAGAAATTAATTCCTCGGTATAAAAGACAATGGTGACTTTAGGATATTGAATCGAAACGTTCATCATAGTCTACTGTCTATCGTAATTATGAAACATCAAAAGAATAAAATTGATATTTTAAGATATGATGTATGCACCGACAATAAATATTTAGTATTCCCCTCTGTGGACCCCGGGTTAAGAACCACTATTCTGGGGACTAAGTTTTCGATAGGCGTTCTCATTTTTGTGAATTCACGAATGAAAGCATTATAGATGATTATTTTTGCAAAGTTGGTATTGGGTAAGTAAGCAGTATACTTGGAGAGAATAGTTGATATATAGAACGAATTAAAGAAATTCGCGAAAAGGGAAATCAAAAGGTACGACGTGACGGCTTTCGCTGTGAATATCGTAAACGTGTCACTTTGTCCTTGAGATTACGAATGATATTGTTAGCAACTATGTTCTTGTTGTTTTTTTGTTCGATATTACATTGAGTCAAAGACGATGGGAGCGAAATGACGCCGCTTTCGATGGCTGCATCTCTTTCCTTAGATAATTCATAAACGGAAGGAAGTATATCCGTGGAATATAAACTCATGCGGTTTACGAGATTCTTCTTCTGTATGTAAATCATCGCGTTTGTATGCCGTATAGCATTGCGCGTCTATTATCTACATATTTAATGATCGATTTGCTAGAGATGCTGCTATGAATTGTACTTAGACAATTACAATCGAAGTCAAACGACGGCAAACAATAATTAAAACAACGTTCTATCGTTGGAAGCAATCGTGTTTTTCAACTTGTTGTTCGAAATATTTTTTCACTTCGTGGCCCTTGTATTCGTTATCGAAAGAATTGTTACTTGCGAGATATCGATTACGATTGATCTTCGATGCTAGCTTAAGTTTAAATCTTTTAGTAGTCGTCAAACAAGAAATAATTTAATTTAAAAATAAATGCTTCTCACAGAGAGATTATTATACTATATTAGCATAATTATGTACACAACGCGAGATTTACTTGCACGAAGATTAAATTGAATCGAAGCGGTCAACATTCTTTCGTGTAAAAGAAGAACTTTGTTCTCCATTTTCACTAAAATCATTGAGAAAAATTGCAACGCGTTCGATTATCGAAACTTCGATCGACTACGACAACTGTCGATCCATAGCGATAATAACTTCGAAATAACAGCACCTCTAGATCAAGCCCCAAAGAGGCTGACAATAACACCTAGTTGATGGTAGGAAAGCAATCGTAAATATTATCGAAAAAATTGAAAAACGCTGCTAAGAAGCTCAAATCTCTTTTATTTTAAAATATGTATATCGTTACGTTAGTATAATACGAAAACTCAATATTTTTAGTGACATTTAACCTTCCGTTGACACGCCTCAGTAGCAATTGCAACGATCATAGAAATGATTTTATAGACCTGGATATTCCAAACGAGAATCATTTTTATTTTTATAAACTTCTTTGAAAATTATTCACCACATTAGAATTTTCCTTTCTTTCGTTTTACGTTCTTATCCTAGGCCGCGTCAACCGAAGGTTAATAATCGAATAGAAATCGATTGGAAGATCGATTGCCTTCGCGGGCCTTTTGAATTACGCGACTAGAGCATAGGAAGAATTATTTAAGAAATCCCTAAAGCGTAATACGCATTTAAAACGTCCAGGAAGACGTTTGGTTTATCATGGATGCTGATCCTGAAATACCAGACATACGTAATTACACATATAAGTAGGAAGTGTGTATCCGGAGAACATTATAGGAGAAAAGGGCTTGTCACTTTGGAGCACATGTACGAGTATAAAAAAAAAAAGATACAAAAAAGGGGGGAAGCTCTTTGTACAGGAAAACGAAGCTTCCTCGTGTTTCCTTTGTCTTTGTAATAAAGAAAAAAATGCCTGTTGTTTTCCTTCTCCAAAAGAAAAACAAATTAATTAACGATGCGGTGGTACGGATGAATATTTGTTTTATTTCCTCGCTCGTCCAAACGTTTTGGGAAACGCCAGAACAATTTTAGCTCGTTAGATTATTTCCTAGAAATAGTCTGAAAGATACTGTCGTACAGCAAGTGGCAAAGAGGATGTTAGAAATAAAGACCAAGCAACCACCAATTGCTAGCACAACGGCGTCTAGTAATGGATGAATGCTGCTGCCTCGCGCAAAAGGAACAAAAAAGTTAAGTCGTTTTTTTTTTTAATCGAGAGGTTGTGTGTTTATTTAACATAAATCAATGATAATGCCAATAAATGTATTTACAGCACCTTAACCGATTTCCACAGACCCGACGGTTTACTTTTTTCCTGTGTTATCGTTCCCTGACGTGCAGACACCCGAGCACAATGATAAAGTTTCTCACGTCTCCACTACACGATAAAATTGAGAATGTTCGTACAAAGAAGATGGCAAATGTAATTATAAATTTATTATCCATATATAAAAGTTTAAGTACTAACGTTCTTGTAAAAAGTACATTATTTCATCGATGAAGAATAATTTATAAACGTCCTTATGTCTACGTGCTTACGTTAACATTAAATATTATATTATAACCTTTTATATACCATTACAAGCTACTGACTATTGCTTTATACATTTGATCTTGGTATCTTGTATATTTCTCCACCAATTGTATTTATGAAAAATTTGGCGTTTATTACTTAGAATTTTACATGTATTGATTTCTTACGTTAAAACAAAAATAATTTCTTTAACAATTTGAACTCGCATGTTTACAAGTGCACAAGATACATCGTATAAAGCTGAAGAAATTTGGAACATTCTATGCAACAAATAAATAACAATATGACGACAGTGTTGTCAAGATATTAAAAAGAAACGCTTTTCTTTAAAAAAATATATACTATTAGCTCGCAGTATTTCAGCCTTAGTCGTGCCGAGTTACGTATTGTTCGTACGCAACGGGCAACAGTTAAAAAAAAAAAAAAGAAAACCCAAATACCATGGCCCCGAAGTAATTGTAACAAGGAAATCGCGAGCGCATTGTTTGATTATCTTTGACTAAATTTCCGGGAGGGGGAGGAGTGACTATACACAGTCGCCTGTAAGGGTTTGAGCGTAAGTTTTATCATGACGAAGCACAAATCCATATCGGTTTATCGTTCTGATAGAACAGACACGATACACGTAGCAGAGAGTATCTAATTTATTTTATTACGAACTATACTCTGTCTGGTACGTGCTGGTATACAGAATCGTGCTTACGACATTCTGTAGCCTCTACAATACCTGGAATGGAACGACCAGGAAGACCGGTTTGTGCAAGATTCAATGAATAAAACTTAAGTGTTTTCCGCGATCACGAAGATTCGAAAATGATCGCGAAACGATAACCTGGCTACCAGAATTTCTACTTTGTACCATTTGAAATTCGATAACCTTCATTGAGCAACTCTATATCGAAGTAGACTTTATATTTCGTCTACATCCTGAAAGGAAGAAACCAACTACACTGACAATGATTCGTCGTTCGTGTTTACTTCGATAAATAATTTAATACTACGAAAATCGTCGAACCAGTCTCGAGGAAAAAACCCGCTTAGTTAAAAGATAAATAATACAGCCCACGACAAAACGATAGCACATCCCAAACTTTGTTCATAACGTGAAAAGAATTAAGAAACTCTATTCGTCGAATTCATTCGCTATTAAAGATTTGTTTCAGATATTCTGACAGCTAGAGTTTGTCAAATTGTCCAGCATTCGCTAGCAAAAATTTGAATGCAACGTCAATTTACTTTTGTAAACACTTTTATTTTGAAATTTCAAAGATTATGCTTACGGGGTTAGTGTAGTAGAACCTCGTTTATTGCACGAGAGGATACACTGAGTGTGATTACTTCTCATTAAATTGATTACCTTGATTATCGCAGAAGTTTCCAGCTCCGACTTTCTGCAATAATCGAGATTCTACCGTGCAATTCTTGAGGCATAAATTAATAAAGGTGCTCAAAAATAAACAGTCTATGGAATATAAAATTAAGAACAACTCTTTATATTCGTAAACACCACCAAGGCAAATGTTTGAAAGCGTGTGCTATCATTTTGTCGGGCACGATCTTCAGGTTTTCATTGTGATTATTAGTAAATTTTTGTTCGTGTAAGAAACAGTGGGTTTTATGTTTTTGTTATTATTAATGAAATCTGTACAAAGTGTTCGAATAAATTAGATTAAAATTAAAATTAAATTGAAAGTATGGTATGTGCTATATTTTAATCGTGAACTCTATAACCGATCGACGACCAGGGATGAGCACATTCGAATAACTTTTTAACCGGAATACGTCTAAAATACTAAATATATAGATTCGATATTCGGAACAAGTGACGGACAAACTGACATATTGTATTTTGCAGTGGTGAAATATCAACGTTCACTTGCATTTTGTACTCGTTCAGGTTGTCGAATATTAAATACTCTTGTAACTTATATTCGACGATATCGTTGAATATCGAATACACTATTTTGTATGTTTCACTGACAAGGAAAGAATATATCTGTGTTTTAGGTCACGTAAATCTGGTATTAGTCTGATGTTTGTTCCTCAATCTTTTCATAAATAAATAGATATACTTAAAATAATGTGAATTCTTTACAATTTTTTTATAAATCGTAAAGGCTACTAAAGATATAAAAAATAATCATTAATATTAAAAATACCATGATCGTATTACTAATGATACAGGAAGTGATCGTTAACGCGTTGAAGACCGAGTTATTCTGCTTCGAATTATACAAATTATTATGCAAAAACTGGAAACATTGAATACTCAAATGTGCTTTTTATTTTACAGTATTCCCAATGGCATTAATGTTACGAGTCTTCAGAAAGCGATGTATAGGTCATCCGGTGACTGACGCGACCTGAACGAAAAGGCTAGCGGCGGACACCGGTGCCCGCCACGGTAATCAACGCGTTAATAATGCAGAAAAGAGGCATTACTATAATGCATTTACATAGCTACCGAATACAACACGAGAAAACTTATAAGCATTCGACTACAAAACAGAATACAAATTGGTAAGGTCGTCGTTCGAGTAGTTTTTGAAATACATTTTGCCCATACCTGGTCGACAACAATAACCTGTACCTCTTTCAGAATGCTATGTCCGTTTGTACTTATGAATAGAAACACGTCCTCGTCGATTTTTTAGGAGCATTCTGTTCGCCGGAATAATACATGGCCGCCTTCCTAGCTTTTCCTGAGAACGGTCTTAGACGTAGGCAGAGGTAGGTAGAAAGTATACACGAGGAAAGTAACACAGCGAGAAGTACTATGAGAGTAACAGCGAACCCTGGTGTGGTCATGCAGATCATAGCCGAACTCGCGGTGTTCTCGTTTCGGACAGGAAACACCATAGTCGGTCCATTGGATTCCCCATTGTTGGAGTCGTCGATGGAGAACGTTAAATCGCCGGTCGAAACCACGCGTATTATTCGATTTACTCCGACCGCCTTCTGCGGAGACGGTACTATTTCTCGAGACTTCCTCCGCCTCTCATCCCGAGGACGACCAGCGGTCGCTTGCAAGTACGCTTCCAAAGGAAGCGGAATAGGCGGTGGGAGACCGTAGCTAGAATCGAGATGACTGCTGGACGAATGATGATGATTCTCGAGAAGACCCTGAGACTCCAGCAATAAAGGCGACTCGGAGCACTGTTCGGGACATTGGTACCGACAGATCTGTATGGTGCACTGGAAATGCACCTCCATCGAGTCCGGGAATTTGAATGCCTGGAAATGGGCGTAGGAGAGGACCGACGCCGAGGCGCCGAAGTTTTTGATCTTGGTGAACCGCGACATGAGCTTGGGCCTCGTGATGCATCCCCTTTGATCCACCAACTGTATCGGGGCCCGTTTGCCGTCGTGAGCCATGCAGTTCCTCACGAGCATATCGAACTTGGAGTCGTCGTCCTTTATTGCTAGCACCATCGTCATCGTTTGACCGATCTTAACCAGCCCGGAGACCTCGGAGGCCCATGGACCCTTCCCCACCTGTATTTGCATCCAACAACCGACGTTATCGCCGGCAAAATCGGCTCGTACCACGTCCAACATGTCCACGGGGAACGGACGGAACGTAACCGACTTCTCGTACAGATCGTGCCAAGTGCAGCGCAGCTTGCGCGCCTGGTCCCAAACTTCTTGAACTTGAGGATCGTATTGAACCACGATGATGTTCTCGAAGTACGTCCCCGATCCTGATTCGGCGCCGTAACCGTACAAGCCATTCTCCGTATTTCCAGCCGTGCCACACGCGTGTATGCTGATCTCGAAGTTGACCGACGTTCGCCCCAAACCCGCCGGCAAGTGTACGCAATTAACGTTGCTGTAATGGCCCTTGCTGAAGACTATGCCGTAGAAAGGTTTATCGAAACCGAGGTAGACCTTCATCAGATTCTTCTCGCACTTCACGTCCAGCGAAATGATCTTGGGCATGTCGGGCGTAGGCGCTGGCCAGGGTTCTGCGCCTACCGCTGTGCTGATACCGCCGCCCGTCGTGTAGATCTTGTCGATGGCCTCCGATGGCGTCTTCGAAGGCGGCAAGGGCGGCGGCGGACCATGATAAGCAACATTATGGTGCGGTCTCGGATGAGGCAGTCCCAGACCACCTCGACTCGGAGGCAGAGGAAGGGGATGTCCTCGCAGACCACCCTGTTTGTAATGATTGCTACCGGTGTCTTTCTCGCCTAATGACTCCAATGCCAACTGGTCGGAACTATTGATGTCGTTGTCCTGACGGTTCAGGGCCGAATTGTCGTTTCGATTGTCCTCCCCTGGGATCGCCTCGACCACCTCCACATCCTCCGTTCGAGCCAGCTGCGAACAAAAAGACAAAACGCGATGTTGACAGGAAGGTTCAACGAATTATGTCCAAACGTCACTGCATTGACACTGCGACAAAGAGATATAGAAAAGTTTAATTGCTCTTATCTATATTCGGGGAAGAAATGAATAAGAGCAACAAAATCAATTTCTGAATAGTGGTAGAGTACAATTTGCATTAAAATCCACAATCTGCTCGTTAGTAACTCGAGTGACCGTCAGTCGCTCGACAAAGGTGACGCCAAAGTTCACTCCGTGCCAATAAATCCAGGAAACGGCAAGAATAACTCAGGGACGTTACGTCAGTGAAAAATTGTGACACTTTGAGAGGATCCCCCTTATATTACCTCGCAGAAGACGTAGCGAAATATTTTGTAGACCTTCCGTTAAGGGGAAAGGGATAAACGGCGAGAAAGTGTGAAAGTAGATTGACGTTGTCAGGCTACATAATTTGCAAGACGCGCGACTTCTTTAGGAACGGGCCGCCTTTATCCCGAACGAGCTCACCAGTGCAATCATCGAATGTCCGTACACGCATACTCACCTAAATTATCGTGTAACGATCCATGAATCGCCGTACGATCCCGACGAAAGAATTACCGTAAATCAGGCATGCCAACGATGGGGCGCGTCAAACGCACGGAAACACAATACTCTTCCGTCGAACAGTCTTGTTTAAAATGGAATTTCGCTCTTGGAAAACGCGTTATCACGATGTTAATCAAACGCAATTCGCAAGATTCTCTACTTGAGTTCAGGAAAACGAGTTTTACTATTAGGAACGTTTTATCATTGGCTGCCTTGAAAACTTCAAACTTACCATTCTCATAAATAAAATATTCGATAACGAGGCACCTAGTGCTCCAATGACTGATGACAGAATTAAAATACAAGATTCAACCTCGAATACTGAGTTCTGTTCGTAGATAGTTAAGTAGAATCGCTTCAACTATTCCAATATAGAATTCGGGCTTTGAAAATTGTTTTCACGCGTGGAATCCATTGGTAAAGTGGGTCCCATATGGTACGGGACACCCTGCGGAAGTCTGAAACGAGTTAACCGCCAAAAATTGGGATAAAGAGGTCTCCGAAGTCTTGTACAAAAACAGATGCAATTTTGTGTCCGTGGCCTCTGGTCGCGAACCGAAGATCCGCTCAAAGAGCTATCTCCGGTCGTGCGCATTCCTGATGGCCAATACGGGAGACAACAGTCTCCGATCAACAAACCCGTTCTGACTGTTCGACGAATGACGGGTTCGGAGAGCCGAGGAGGGGCGACCAAACGTTGGAATAGGAGCATCGGACCTGTACGCCAGGCGTAGTGGCTGATTACGTCACGCGTGACCCTGGGGCATAACGGACCACCCGTGTCTTTAGCCGCAGGTCAATCGGTCAGCCCAGGCGCTTCGGATACACGGTTCGGGTTTCCGTCTCTGCCCTCCGCCGATTCCTGACATCTGCTTATCTCGTCGCGGCTTTCCAAACTACGCGTTCCATAATTCGACGAAAGCTTACTGGGTCACCTGTGAACGAACTCGTGATGGATTTCGATGACGGCGTCGCGCGCTCGGCCGGAAAAGACGATGACCGTCCTTCGGGTGAAACGGCCGCGACGATTTGCATGTCACGTCGTTCTCGTTTTGATCGAAGACGACGGTGCCCCGCGTCGAATCGTTGCCAGGCGAAGTCACCAACAAGAAATCGCCGATCGTTTAATCGTTTCGCGGTAACGACGATAACGTTGCCCTTGCACCGGTAACAGTAACGACGCGATCAATCCTCCGTTACGTCCGAGCCCCCCAGAGATCCAACGTCGCGTTGAAAGCATTCGACAAAAAGGGAAAATTATAGTAAGCTACCAAGAGTAATAATTATCTTCTGCTCGGAGCGTTCTCGTATCCCGGAGAATTTCTTCTATCGGCTTAGACGGTATTTCATTCATCCCATCTCTGCTCCATTCACCGCGTCCAGCCTCCGCAAAAACTATTACGTCTTGTTGTGTAACGCGCACAAGTCTTTTAACATTCGCCGGTAAAATAACGAATGAGATCATTATGAATTTAATGGAAACCAACACCGAGAGTGCACCGGGTTTCTTTTTGCACTTGATAATAAGAATTGCAGAACAGAATAATTGAGGTATGACCAAGAAACCGTTCTACGCGTCTACAACGGTTTAACTAGCATTGCAGGTGTGATTAGAGAAGAACGTTAAAGGCAAAGCGTTATTTCCAGACGGCGAGCATGAAGAATTGGTAGAACACTTTGTACGTAGCATACTTTAGACCGTAAATAAACATGAATGAATGCCTCGTGGTAATTAGTAGAAACTACTTCATAGTCTGCGGGATTAAGGCCAACCCGGTAACATAAGAAGCGTTAGAGATCTCAATTTCTTTGTAAAATGAAATGTTTCTACCGACGTTGCGATAATAATTATTACTATTCGCGTAATATGACAAGAATTAATAAATAAATTAGATAAGTGTTTTCGTAAACTACTAAAAATTATAAATCTATATGGAATCGCGGAAGAAATAGTTTCGTGAACGACTGCTTGTCATTTTACGACCATCGCTTGGCAACGATTCGTAAAGCAAAGAAGAGGAATAAATGAGTTCCACGCGAGTTGAGCGACGTTCGAAAGTTGAAACGGATGGATATAACTACTTCGTGACCCCAAAAAAACGAGCAAAATTCGTGTGCAGCGAATTCTATACAACGAATGAAAATATTCAGAACAGTCGAGGAAAATATTGTTCGGTAAACGTAAACAGAACTTCGCTGTTATGTCTTTCGTTCACCTCTTTAAGGATACTGGGGCACACACGTTACGTACGTGTACATTTTTATCGATAGATCGACCTAATAACATCCACGGAGAATAATAATATTATATTTGAAACGGTCCCGCGGAATGGACGCTGTTCGAAGAGAAAAGAAAGGAATCGAAGTCGTATCGGTCCCCGAGTACACAGGATGGGAAGGTAGGATCACGGAACCGGTAGTTTGGTGTGCAATTTTTGCGCGTAATCTTGTAAGACCGATTCGTGGTGAAGGCCCGACGGTAAAACGTTACTTCGTAGTAGACGTGGATGAGCCGGATCGAAACGCCGCGCACCATTTCAAGACAGCGACCGGGCCTCGAGTCGCCCTTAGCTCTGGGTCAGAGCACTGGGTAACGGCATTGCAGGCTATGTACCCACCGCGTATCTGGGTTATAATGTAGTAATTACCCACGCAGACATACCGACCTACCCCCCTTCAAACACTGCCGCGTGCTCTTCTTACTTCTGGACGGTTTTTGACCACCGATCGCGATAGTTTGAGCACGCTTTTTCTCGACCGTCAGTCTACTTATTAAAGGTTAAATCGACCGGTACAAGAAAACTTTTCGAGAGTGCATCGCGAACAGCAATGCCCTCGAAACGGATCGGGGTAAATCGTCGTTCCGAATGGTATTTCGAAATGGTAGAATTTATGGAAAGCGATATTTTCATTTACCCCGACAGTTCGATCGTTTGTTCTGGCCCTTAGACGGGGAATAATTTTAAAAAGAAAAACAAACAGATTCGTAGAAATTCTGATATAATACTAAATAAAATGTGTACAGCATAGCAAAATTCCTTGAACCTATTAAAATTCAGATGAGACATTGTTTTTGTCAATTGTGGGAAGCCTTTTGGACCCTTTGCGTCCGCCATTGCTCTTGTAATTAGACATCCAACTTCTATCTCGAAGATAAACGATTATCAGACTCGTTTTTATAATATCCTGTCTGGTTTACATATTTCAACGAATACTGTACGTATCTAAAGATTAATATGTGTACACAGTAATAGGAATAATTTTTGTAAACTTGATGACATTGTATTTTGTATTGCTTTATATATTTTTTTAACGAATTGTAGTATTCTGTCCAAAATATTTTCAACCATGACTGACCAGCAATTTATTACTTACAGGATTATCGAAACTCTCCTGTCCATACAATAATATTGCAAATATAATAGAAAGTCTACGTAAAGTTCTGCACTGATTATATATAGAATTTACGTTGACCTGCAGGCGTTACGTTTGGCAAGTTTTTTTAGTAATTTTAGTTCAATACGTTATTTTCTATGTTATTTTCACCTTCGTGAAATGATAAAATAGGTGAAAATATAAGCCCTTTTCATGCACGGTGTTGCAAACGAAAGAAGTTCGCTGTGATTTAAGGCTTATACTCTGAACGAAATTAAAAATGTGTTTACTTACCCCCTTTAGTAGGAGACAGGCAAAAATGAAGATTCGCCACCGCATGCTGTATTAGCGTCCACGGTGGAGCACTATAAACACACTGCTGAAAGAACACGTTTCTTTCATTCATAGAACCATCAATACAATCCAAGTTATACTTAATATTCTAAAAACATATTAATTAATCAGCTAACTATTTACAAACGTACACGTACCTATGACAATAATCCCGCGTGCTTTATTAATCCGACCCTTCCGACACAAATTCTATCTGTGCAATCGAAACGAACACGTGTCGATGAAATTGTTCGGAATTTTCCTTAACGAAGAAATTGACGACTAGTCGATCTGCAATACAGCATAAAGAAAAAAAACCATCAAAATCATAAACTTGCGCAAGAATTTGAAAACGTTAAACGCAAGATAATCGAGATCAAATTAACGGTAAAAAAGATAATTAAGAAATTAGTATGCTCTTACGATCGATTTACGACTTAATAACAGTAAGTAACATTGTTGGCGGAAAGAACAATATTACGTTCGGTCGCAGATCTGCTAGCTGGATTCGTCGGTAAAGTTTATGTAGCAGATTCTGCTTCGGACGCGACGCTATTAATCTTTTGAACGGGGTGCTCGTACTGATTATATACTAATAAATTACCGAGTAATTGGTCGCATCGAAGGCAGAATTTGCTGGGTAAGTCTCACCGACGAATGCAACTAGAAGATCTAGAACGAAACCATTACGCGGTAGGATTGCTCTTTGCATCAAAGACATCATTTACCGCTCCGCTACGAGTTTTATTCGTCGATGGTCTGTGCTCGTATGGAGAACACCTCGAATGAATTAGTATTAACATTTCATTTTACGTGAGTGCATGTATTTCGCGTAATTTTTTCATAATCTCACGTAAATGCATAAAATTCAAAGACATGTGTTCTTTTTTTCTCTGAAACGTTAAGCGGTCCATAGCCTTTCTCGATGTGCTAGAGGTCTCACGCAGCATTCCCGACTGTACAAATGGATCGTCATAGTTAAAGTTGTTAGTAGAAAATACTGAACACTGTGAACGGACGAACCGGTCCATCATTGGACGCCTCGCTCGTGTTTAATCGCCAATTATCAGACACGTTCGCCTCGTGCGACCACTGGGCCACCTGTCCCAAATTCCTGCCGAATGTCCGGGTTTTCGCTCCGTTACCTCGTTGTACTCATGACACCCGACTGCCACGATCGACATCTATAGGTATGAACTGAATCCGTCGAATGGCGGCCCGGGAAAATCTCGAATCGATACCTTTACCATCGATCGTCAAACTTTTCTTCGTTTTATCGTCTTTCCTTTTTTGTTTTTTTTTTCGCGAACAAAGAGTAACAAGGACGAGAAGCAAAACGGGATTTCGCTATCGAAATTATCGTAATCGACGAGTGAAAGAATCGAAACCATTAATACTCGAACTTCCTTTCAGAACGGCTATTTAGGTCCGCGGACTCTCTCCACGGACGCTCGACGGCGAATATACGCGGTGTTCTATTTATTCGCAGCCCAACCGAAAGTAGGATGATTCTGCGTTTGAAACAACGTTAGTCGAAAATTTGGAGTAAAATTTCTTTGCAATAACGCGTGTCAATTTCGTTTGTATTGCTATTACCTCGCTAGGTTAAAATTGTTATTCTCCATTTATTAATAATTCGTTTATTATTAGAGAAAATTACACGACAAAATTCATGCAACATCTTTGTAAGAATATCAATTATCTCAATAAGTTTTGGTTTAATATATCACGTATTTTTCTCTGAAAAAGAAATATTTGCAGGTACTGTCCAGGGACTTAAAAACGCACCTCCAAGAAAAATTCAGTTCAATGGATCTCGTTACAGATTTTTGGTATACTTGTATACAGCCTAAAAAATTATACTCAAACAAGTATTTTTATAGTGCATCTCGCGAACGGAGCCTCAGAGAGATGTTATTCCATATTATCGACTAATTTTTGGCTGATAAATCGGTCTACCTTCGGTTTGTACTATGAATTACGGAACACCTTGTACAGTTTTCACCTATAGAGAAGAAGCAGAGGTCGTGAAGATGCGCGAGGTGGTTGTGTTCGTCGGAATTATTCAGTAGGTTCAAGGTGCACGTGAGACACAGCGCGAATGTAGGCAAGTAGGTTTCCATCTATCGGGCTTCAACGTTCGTACCGAATCCACTTACACGGATCCGAAGCTAAAACCGTCCCCGCCAATGGGTTCTCGTTCGATTCCAGCTCGGACAATAGACGATACGTGCGACAAATCACCGATTTGGGAGCTGAGTGGCTGTTTGTCTGCCATTTCGGTGGCAGCGCGCTGGGAATTTCTAAAAGACCACGAACAACCCATTTCAAATCCTTTATTGATCTCTGTACGCTTTTGGGTTGGATCGAGTGTATTTCCACGCTATTTCCATTCGCGTGACGGCGCTCAAGAAATTTTTACGATCGCGGATCGAAACGTTACGTCGAAACTGCGATTAATGCGACAATAATGATACCATTACTATCTATCTCGCGTAAATGTTTTAAGCAGTTAGAAAGATAAATCCATCTTTTTACTCGTAAAATCCGTTGCTATAATAATGCTGTTTACGCGATATGAAATCCTGACCGATAGCAAAGGAATTTGTTGTTCGTTATGGGCGAGTATCGAGTGGAAGGCAGGCAATTACGATCCACCGGTGATCTATAACGAATTCCATTAGCGCGTCAAAGGCACAGAGCTTGTTTATTACTGGCATACATTAGTTATTATTCCGCTTAGCGATTCGTGCCACGATAGACCGCGACACCTGTTCTTTCTTTCACCGCGAGGCCGTGCTTGAATAAAAATCACTGCCGGCTGTTTACACGTCCGTTGTTCCATGCTAACCATGAATCGGGCACGCCGAAGATGTGGCGTGGTGCCAAATACATATAACGGTTCTGCCGGTGTGGTAATTTCGAAGTCAGGCATTCGCATAATGAGTGCGTACCTAATAGTGACCCATATAGAAAGGAGCCGAAGAGTCTTCACGTTCCCCTTTCTTTCGGACGGTGACACTTACGAACCAGCGGTTGAGTGACTTTTAAGCAGACAGGAACGCGATACAATTTGAAGTTAGAAATCGATAATAGCTGATCGAGATAAGTGGTACGGAATTGATTGGTCGAAGCGTTACGCTCCTTAACCCATTTATGCCGTGCGTTCTACATACGAACCGCCTTTAAACAATTTTCTTCCGCAGAGAACGATACGGTATCAAAATAAATAGTATAAAACAATAAATTTGTTTTATAGACGATCAGAAGCATCTTGTCGGAAATGTTTACGAATAATAAATGTCCTATTAAAACTACAGTGTCATTTAGTATTGTTATAATAATCTTGTAAACGATATTTAAGCAGAATCACGTTGATGACAATTACGCTACAACAGTGTCTGGTCACAGCAAATAATTCAAATTCTTTAGTAAAAGTGTCGATACCCTTGATTGACCTGATTGTAACTACCCATAAGAACAATCAAATTCTAATTATAATACTCAAAAGCACGTTAAAAATCACAGGACATTCGAATGAATTCGAGTAACGGTAAAAATGTATTTTTCCGAATGTCCGCTAAATAGGGTACTTAATCTGTTAATCGAACTCCGAAATAAAGGATCTTTATCGCTCGTTGGGGCGCTTTATCGATCGTGAATCGTTACCTACAAACCCGCTAATAAACTCGATGTTCGGTTAACACGAAATTTATCCTTATAGAGAGATACGTTTGTTAGCGATGAACCGATTGGCATGCTCGAGGAATATACGATACGTAGATAATCTGCATTACTTTATCGTGTGTAACCCAGCAAGCGCACGGTTATCGAGCGTAACGAAACAAACTGACAACTTGATGACAACTCGATGCATTTTCGATGTAAAGGTGTTGGTATTGCCGATCGATCGTGCAAGATACAGTCAATGGTGCTCAATGAATATCGTCTACCGTTAGTGCTGACTGTCGATCGACTCTCCTTATTTTCTACGCGTTGGGATTTTACGACCACCGTCAATCACGATTTAGTTACTCTAACACAATCATTCCCCCTTGTTGCCCTTCGGCTACGTCCATTGAATAACGACGCGAGAAATTACGTAGTCAAGCGTGATTAATCATTCGATGACGTCGAATAAGAGAACTATATCAATAATTAACGATCGTGTGGTTCTGCCTATATGGATTTTCAATGATATCGAACGGACGCTATAGAATTCAGAACATTCATTTTTTCTTGACTTGGTTTCATTAAAAATTGTCAACGATAGCGACAAAATCTGTTTAAAAAAAAATACCCAAATATCGTATCGTACCCGTAGAATTAATCGATTTGTTTAATTTACGAGGCAAATTAACGTCCGATTCGAAAAACAATTCGATTTTGGAGCGTAGAGATACGTGCATAGGGACGGAGTTGCCCGACCGCGTTCCGGCGAGAAGAATAGGATGTTTCTCGTACATCGTCGAGAAAATGGACACAAATCGAGTCGTAAGGCGTACATGTATACGCGTGCATCGTTGATTCCCGAGCTGGGTCCGCGAGATTAGCCCCGACCGACGAGCAGCCGCCAACTGTTGCGGCAATGTGCATTCGATAGAATGAAAGCGGTCACCACGTGGTCGGCTATAACGCGTTGCACATCCCAGCGGCGCGTCATATAATTTCTCCGTACGAGGCTGCAGCTCCTGTCATTACCAACGCATTAGAGGGACAAACGACGACAGTTCTGCTGCAAATAATAGCTTAATCAATGGCGCGACGATAATTGGATTACCACCTAGCACGCGAGATAATTACTCGTTAATCCGCGGCGTCGTATGATAAATGCGTCCGGCGAGTACGCGATCGTTTATCCCGGTGTAATTAACGGTCCGGCGATCGAGTACCGGAGTATCGGCTACGCCGGATAATTGGTCGACTCGGTAACGCGCGTAACTAAATAGAATCAGGTGAAAAATTGTCTTACGTTTCTCCAACTAGGACGTCTAGGATAGAGGCGAGCAGGCTGATCTCTCTCCCGTGTCCCGTGTCAAAGGCATACGACGAGGAGAAAGAGGACTCGAGCAACGCACCGCACTGATCGAAGCACCATGTGCCAAGAAATCTCCGCGTACCCGCGCGGTAGGAGGCTCTCTAAAGCACAGACGGTTGATCTCGGCCGATTTCAGTCGCGAAAACGAGGACGAAATCGACGAACAGCCGCGGAGATAGGACCACGTACGACGTTTGAATGCCACTTGTCGACGGCTGGCACCGTGCTTCTTCCCGTATAGCACGTTATGCGTCGTTCGGAGACTGGCCGCGCGACTGATACCCGTGTCTCTTAACCGCGATGCGCCGCGATATCTGTCGCGGCAGCTAGAAAGACGCGTTGCGGCGTGGCTGCGGCTCGATGGTGCACGCGAGAACTCGTGGAGTCGGAATGGGGTACACCTGTCCGATATAGAGAGTATACTATAAACGTGGCGGCCCGCCCCCTGACCCAGACACATGGTACAGTTATATAGGTCCCTCGCGGGCCGGAGGATATCTCTTGTCGTTCGGGCCACACTCCTGACGACCACGACCACGACTCGTGGACGTGGTCGCGGTCGCACTCCTATTCGACGTTCTTGTCCTTCTCGTTGTCCCTGTTGCCGCCGCTTGTGTGCACGCGACTTGTCAGACATACGACGCCGTCGCGTCGTTAACACGCGTCCCCGGCGTCTGTGTACCTGCCACCCAGTCTGCAGGTGAACGATGATCCGTGATATCCACGATGCTCTGGAAATCATTTTTTACACTCTCGTATTTACAAATTCCGCTTACTATTTAATAGTAACCCCTCGAGACCTCGAAAAATAAATTCTTCAAATAAATGATCTAGGTATAGTTAGTTTTAGTACCTACTTGATGGTTACGCAAATACAAACTACTTGTATACTGTTACTTCGTAAAATATCGAATACACCGATGTTTCATATTCGTTTTAACAATGAGTACAGAATATCTTCATAGTTTATTTATTAACAAATGTTAAAGATAGTTTCATCCGAACGAATGTATAAGTAATGATTCATTATTTTTAGTTGTATATTTCTGCGTTTTTTGTCTTAAAATTCCTTTTCAGGTCACTTTGTATCCCATATTGAAGTCGCCATCTTGAATTTGAAATCTTTTACTTTAGATTCGGTATCAACGATCTCGAAAATCTATAATTACCAAGTTTCAGAAAGATCTAACGAAGTCATGACTTTTGTTATTATTATGATGTGGCCTTTCGAATAGAAACCCCATAAGTTGCATTCGGAAATCCAGTAAAAAAATATGAATTTTTTTTTAATCTTCCTAATGGGAATCCCCCCTTAAAATATTCTAATCGAATCGCTTTTTGATTAATCGCATCCTTGTAGAACATATTTTTATTTTTACTAGGCAAAGATTGATGCATTCAAGCAACAGAGATAAAGCTGTATATAATACAAAGCAGAGACGCGATGCGCATTAGCATCAATAGCTTTCTCCCAGCAGGATATTAAACGTTGTACTCCGTGTTTATAAAAATTGGTATTTTTAAATTTTATACAGCGTTCGTACGCTTAAATTACTGCTCCGCGATTCAAGAATGTTTTGCCCCATACAAAGTGCTCCGAATGGCGAAAAAGGTGATCGTCCGTTGGAGAAAGGTTCAATGAATATTCGGCCGAACGTTGTCGTGAAAAAGGACGGGTCCGTGTCTGTTAATCAATTCGAGTTCGTTTCGGATCAATTTCTATTCGTTGACAATACGATAATGTTCTTATTGTTTGACCCAGATTATAAACAAGTAATTAATTATACGTTTCATGGATCAAAATCGTTTTTGGTCACAACATCATTTTCTATATTCTAACCAGATATCAAGAAACTGTCATGGCGGCAGCCCCTAAATCTGCTGCAGAATCTTGAGTTGTTTCTGGGTTAGCTTTCGCCATAACTCTCAATGGATTTTCGTTTAAAACGATTTTAACCAGCTATTCCGAATTCATTTTTAAAAGTTATTATGTTTGTTCAATCTTTATTACGACGTACTCGGATTGCTATTAAAGTTGAAGATCGAGTTACATGGTTAACTTTACCACTCTAACTTCGTCGTATAGTGCACTTTCATCCTAATTACTGTAGACAATGCACGCATATACACGTGCTCAGAGGTATGAATGTGGTAAATGGGTGAATCAGCCGACAATCAACCGACCAACCGACCAACCGACCGACCGACCGACTGACCGCACACACATTGCTGACCTATAGGTGTGTAACCAGCCGGTACTCATGCCTCTGTGTGCAACAATGGATGGAATCTTATTAGCGACGATCATTGTTCGGTTTCTCCTCCGTGGATATGACGAGTCGCATGTTTTCTTCGCAATATAAGCAACATTGAATTAACACCTTCATGCTCCATCGTCTCATTTTCGAAATACGCACATTTCAATTTATATTGTTATTATAAAATCAACAGTATCCGAAAAAATATTCAACTTTAAGGTTGATGTACTACTTATATTCATGTTTTGGTAATTTGCTTTATACAGGGTGTTCAGCCACCCCTGGGAAAAAGTTTAATGGGAGACTCTAGAGGCCAAAATAAGACGAAAATCAAGAATATCAATTTCTTGACTGAGGCTTCGTTACAAAGTTATTAAAAAATTTCAAATCATTCTGAAAAAATTATTTTTGGTCGCGGAGGTCAATTACAATCATTTTTGGCGAATAGACATACCCCCCAAATCCTACCCACTTTCGAGAAAAAAATTCGGATAGGTGCTGAAATTTCGACGAAAAAAAAAAATTTCAAATCGTTCTGGAAAAATTATTTTCGGTTGCAGGGGTCAATTATAATCATTTTTGGTGAATAGACAGACCCCCGAAATCTTACCCACTTTCAAGAAAAGAATTCAGATAGGTGCTGAAATTTTTCGATAAAATTAAAAGATTTCAAATCGTTCTGGAAAAATTATTTTCGGTTGCAGGGGTCAATTATAATCATTTTTGGTGAATAGACAGACCCCCGAATTCCTACCCACTTTCGAGAAAAGAATTCAGATAGGTGCTGAAATTTTTCGATAAAATTGAAGGATTTCAAATCGCGCTGGAAAAATTATTTTCGGTTGCAGGGGTCAATTATAATCATTTTTGGTGAATAGACATACCCCCGAAATTACGGGCGTATCTTTAAAAGTTAATAACTTCTTAACGAAGCCACCATCAACAATTTGGTATTCTTGTTTTCGTCTGATTTAGGTCTCTAGAATCTCCCATTAAAATTTTTCCCAAGGATGGCTGAACACCCTGTATATATTTTTACATGCCCACTATGTTTGTATTAAACCAGACTGACGTGAATTGGAAAAAAAAAATAATGTTCACTGTAACTAGCTGACGTCTTCTTTTTCTGCGTATCAGAAATTGAATATGCAGCTAGAAAGGAAAATATCTATGTTGGGGAACATAAGTATTGGCACGAAGCGACTCTCGAAATAAAACTAGTTGTAGACGAGAAAAAAATCGTTACAAACATTTGATTTTTATCGTAGTATTTATTATTTCATATACAAGTATAATAAGAGACAACAAACTTCCATGTATTCGATAACGAAAGAATAATATAAATATGTTTTATGACAAGTTTCAAAGTGAGCATAAATGTTAGCACTGTCCTAATCCCTGCTGGGATTGAGCGGAAGCTGGTAGCTCCTCCTTCTCGTGACCCCTGCTGGTAATGACGTTTATGGTCGCATTACAGCCTGCAACGTCGGCTATGGGTAGGTCCAACTTGTCCTATGATCCGCAAGAGGAGGGCAGGGTATTTCTAAATTGTGTGTACAATATCTACGTACGCCGTTCCCTTGTAGTGGCCAACTAGAGAATTAAGGTATTAATTAAAGGTTAAACAACTTTACTTTCATTTCTTCCTGATAATATGGACGAGTGAACACGTACACGGTTTTACTAAACTATTTAATACGCCTTTCTGGTACCACGTTATTGCAATAATCAGCGATTCTCTGTTACTCTATTTCAGTTTTAAACTTGCCATAAAACGTAGGTAGATTGTTTTATTACCGAATACGTAAAAATTTATTTTTCTCCTATAGTTTAATTCGAGATAATAAAATCATATAGTGAAATTATTGAAAGTTCATAATGATTTTTTCCACGTCTACAACTAACTTTATTTCGAGAATCGTCCTGTTCTAATTACTCGTGTTCATTACTGTACCGTGAGAATTCAATACATAAAGAAAGTTTCCTGCTGGTTAATGTAAACTTGATGTATATTGCTGTGTGACGGCAACTTAAAAAACAGACACATTTCCATACATGAATACACTATTGATACATTAATATATTACATGATTACTGATTACTACGAGATCACAAACGATAATTTTGTGCACGCCGCTGTCGAAATGACTGCCGTTAATAAGCGATTAATGCTATCGCTCGAATAATATATTTACAATTTGCATTTACACAAAATACCTACATTTCTTTCCTGCGTATTTACATTAAGTTTACGATACAAATAAAATACACCGTACATTGTAATTTGATCATTCAATTATTCCTTCAACTCTGCGACGCTACGATTGAACGACGCAGAGGCCTTGCATCTACGGCAATCGCACTTCAAACCGCGACTGAATAGCGCATCATCTTTTACAACATGACTTATTAAATAGATCGAGAATCGCGAAATGCAGAGTTTCGAGCAGCGTTAAGCCGTCGTTTGTTGTATTACACGGTACTCTTTGCCGCTATAATTGACACGTTGCGAAATCGGTATTCCGCGCAACACCTTTTAAATCAGATCTAAACGACACGCGGTTAGAACATCGTGCCGAACACTGAACATAGCGAGTGTTGTGAGCATATAACTTCTACGATACGTAATGTGTCAATGCAAGACAAACCTTGCACTTACATTAATTGGTTAAATTTATATCTGGTTTATATATAGCGTAACGTCAAATCATTGATCCATATGGTATGTCGAACTATAACTTTCATATTGAACATGAAGTAGTCTCTAAAATATAAACTGCGTCCGTAGAAAAACTTAACGATGATGCATTTTAACTTCGAACCACCTCTTTGTTTTTCATATTGTCTTCGATGTATTACGCTATCTTATCACGGTAAAGTTCTAGAGCATATTTTTAGAAACCATTAGGATTCGAAAATCCAGTTTGATTTTCATTAAACTTTGTAGATACTATTCAACATTTGTCTAACGATGGATCACCAAGATATATTTATAAGTTTTTCGGTTTATCCATACGATTCATTCAATTGTTGTTATATTTTACCAACGCTTGCTTGCTTGTTTATACTTTGTTTTTCATCAAGGTGCTCTTTCCTTCTATAAATTAATTGAAATGAACAATACCACGTTAACTGTAGATATATATATATACATAGAGATGTATATATATATATACATATATGTGTGTATATAATATATATATTTAGCAACATAATTTTGGCAAAGTTTCTATAAATGTATATGATCGCAGTGGACCAGCACCGAAAAAAACATATAATACAAGATCAATAAAAATATAATGTCGAATTAAAAAAGAAATGTTAAAAATACAATATGTTATAAATCTATGTGTTTCGTATAGCTTACTTAAAGCTTTAGTAAAAATTATAATTAGAGTAATATGCAAAAACTATTTAATTTAGAAAAAATAAAAAACAATTTGCTACTCGTTATGATAAGAAAACCGAAACATTATCCGAACATCAAACTTATGAGTGTTTTGGTATTACTAACTATATGTTAGAAGCTTTCTTATTGTGAAATAATCCTTTTAGCATGCATCTCAAAATATTTTGTCATCGAAAATTTTTAGTACAATCACGTTTACCATGAAAAACAGCTTACAGTGAGTCCCTACATCGTTCACTGAGGTAAAACAAATATATGCATATAATATATTGGTGTTCTTATTCTTTTCTAATTATTAGCAATAGTGCACAAATGAATGCAGTATTGTGTTATGCGAGAGCAGATGCTGGTAGGGAACTATGCTTAGGTCTTGTTTTATTTAGAAAAACCTTTATGCACCCATTGAAATCAGCGCTTACAAGAACGTGTCCGCCGCAGCCTTTAGTGCGCTGTTCAACCACTGGATCAACTGGAGGAACATCTACGGTTGAACTACCTAGATTTTTTACATCTTCCTTATTTTCCCGCCACTGCTCTCTTTCTTCGATCTGTTTAATAATACTATCTGGATTTGGTGCAAATACTGCGCATGTTACTACAGCGTTATGAGCTTTTATACCTTCCCAAAAGTCATTTCGATCTCTACGTACACTCGAGAATTTCGAGTAATCGTGATGAGTTTTCCAAATATAAATGCACTGATTTTCCGAACCACTAACTATATACTGTCCGTCAGGGCTAAAACTCGCTTTAATTTGGCTACTAACATTAACGTAACCTTTGTATTTGCACGATAAATTTAAATCTCGCAAATCATACAAGCGAATACGACTATCGTTCGACGTAACCAAGATTTTATCTTCGCCTGGCATAGGTTCGATACCACTTATTTTTCTTCCTGTTGAATTTTTCCCTCTTGTAGATCGAACGTGTATTTGTGTATGATACTTCAACTGATCCGTATTGTAAAATATACATCGACCATCATACGAGCCCACAACCGCGAATTTTCCATTCTGACAGAAGTTTGCGGCGGTAATTAATTTAGTTTGTCCATCGACTTCGTTCCACACGGCTACTTTCTTGTCTGGAATATTCCAGAGACGGAGTTTACCGTCTAAAGACCCTGAGAGAAAGTATCGATCATCGCGGGGATGAAATACTATTGCTGTAACAAAATCAATGTGCTGGAAACAACACAAGCACTCCTTTCGTGATATATGCCAAAGTCGCACGGTTTTATCCATTGACGATGATAAAACAAAATAATTTTTAGACCATGAAACATCAAGTAAGTCCGAGGTATGGCCTGCGTAAATGCAAAATGGCTTTGGCATGAAAGGGCATTTCGTCCCTTCTATTTCACTGAAGGCACTAGCCACAACATCAGGATCTTCCATGGGTTGTTGCAAGACCAGAGATTCTTGCGAAGGGGTTGGACTAACTTTCTCGGCATTGTATTTCGTTCGCATATCTTGAAAGTAAGAAAAAGCATCGCGTAGAACCCAAATTCTCAAAACTCGATCTTGCCCTGCTGTAGCAAGTAACCGTCCACAAGCAGAAAATTTCATACACCAAACAGGACCCACATGTTCGCCGCGTAAGTCTTGAACATGTTGTAACCAACTAAACTCGTATGGTCCTTTATGACTATTGGACGCTTTTAATTTAATGCATTTCTGTTCGCCAGGATAAACTTCATCTGGTATTTCCATAACATCTTCTTTATGCCCTGCATGAGACACTTCTTGCGCGATAGATTTTGCTTTGTCCATTGTCTTTTTTACGGTAGATCCTAAGAATCGTTTTAACTTTTGAGTTTTCTTTCGAACTCTACCAACAGTTACATCTTCGTCTGGTGGTATATTGGACATTTTACTGTCCACGCTTTCCTCGTCACTTTCTTTTTCTTTCTCCAGACTAGAATTACTTATATATTCTGACGTGAGTCTCATTATGTGAAGCGACAAAGGATTAATACACTGTGGTAATTTATCTTCCGCTATACTTAATGGCACTCTTTCTCCAGTATCTAAATTTAATACAGTTACTTGCTCTAAAATCTCCTAAAACAAGATGGACAATATCGCCATTAATAACCTATAAACACTGAAATGCACTATACAGTGATGCCTTGGATCTTGGCCGGTTGTGTTAGCCCCATCAATTCTTCCACGCACCCGTTTGGTTGTCCAGGTGGCAGGGGAGGTGAACCCCTACGTGGCGCGTCCCCAGGTGGCGGATAGGGGCAGCCGCTGGGATGGGATGCGGGGATGGGGTCATCAGCCTGAGAAGGCTGGTGGCCACATCCTCGCATGGCCGCATCCTCGACGGCCAAGCATGTTTATGTTTTTAAATCTGCGAGATATCGATGTTCCGTGTTTCTGAAAAAAAAGATACACGGAATTTCCTGGAAGATCTACCTTCCTTCAACTTTGGCCAGTCTCGAACGTCGGCCAATATCCAAGGCATTACTGTATCTAACTTTTTAAATCAATGTTATACCATATCTGTTAAACGTTTTCCAGAGTCTGTTCTCGTTCTGACAAACATGTTTAACTGTTTGATCATATCTTGATCACCAGCAGATTTTCGTCTTTCTTTTGAACCTGAAGGACTTAAACCCGAAAATTTATGAGGGCCTAAAGAATAACGGCCAATGCTATTACTAGACATGGATCCCACTGGACTACTTGATTTATTGCTTGATTTCAAACTCATTAATTCAGTTTTTGCTCTTTCTATTCTTTCCAATTCTTCAACTGATGGTCCTTCCGCTTTCGATTTATCTTCATCCTAAAAATAAATAATAGGAATTGTAGTGATATTAAAAATTAAGCTACATATATATAAATATATTATGATACGGACTTGTGGTTTAACAACATATTGTCCTTTTGTAGCAGATCGAATATCAAGAGAATGCTCAAATTCTCTAGTAATCGATTCAATAGTGCTTGCAGGACTCGGTAACGGCGAAGCAGGTAACGCCGACTCCGTTGTAGACGGCTAAAATTACAGAACCATTTTTATTTTGCGTTATCAATTTCTGGCGATCTTAGAATTTCTTTTATGATGTAAATTAATTATATTAAAATATATCATACAGCAAGGTCAGTAGGTGTCTGAGCTTTTGTCTTTTTTTTACGTCTTGGTGGTGCAACAGGTATTCCAACCATAGTAATGTCTTCGCTTGATTTTCCATTGTTCTTTGTACTAGCAATGACATCAGGCTCTTGAAGTATAACAGTCTTATCATTTTGTGAATGAGAAGTATAGCTGGACCTACTGTTAACAGAGGATTCCTGTAGGATATCCTCTGATAACGTAAGGATGCTGGAGGACTGGGACACCTTACCAGATATCGTGTCCTCATCTTTGCTTGGTATACTAGCAATCGAGGACATTTGACTGTCGCGGGTAAGGATGGCAGAAGGGGGACATTGAGTTACATTTGTTACAAGTACAACAGAAGCATTGTCTCCAGTTCCAGCTAAAATTCGACCCACTCGTCCTAAAGATGTCATACTTTGTAGACTAAGAGTATCATGTTCTATGATCCTAAATGGATGAGTTGTTTTTGATGGAGTAGGATAAACACCCTCGATAGATGATGTTTGGCTATCTGGAGGGGAACTGTTAATTGGGATATCATCATCCTCTGTTTGCATACGCTGTCGAAGTTCACGAAATCTCCTCCTACCCACGATCTTATCACTGCTTGATTCTTTTCCATCTTCCTCCTAAATAAATGTGTATTTTTTATTAAAAATATAAAATAACATTAAAAGTACAATATGCCAATATCAATAAATACTTACAAGTTTATCTTTACTAGGTATACATTCTATGGTTACATGTTCCTTTGGTTCTGCAATTGGTTTAGGTTCAGCAGGTTTCACAAAAACATCATCATCTGCTTTTTTGGAAGTGTCTGATGTGTCCTTAATTTGTATCTCATTGCTGGTAGAATCATGCTGTTTATTTTTCCTATAAAAATCAAATACTCATTTCATAAAAAAAAGCATAATGTTTTTAAACCAAAATATAAAATAATTTTTGTAGTACTTTAACAAATGATCAAACTCTCAAAATTGAATTTTGTACTAACAAACAAAATTTGATATAAAAAAGATTAAAGAGTAGAAGTATAAACTCATAAAAAATAAAATAAAATAAAATATAATCATATTTAAAAAATAATTCGTTATACGATTCAGTAAATTTTTAAATATGTAATAACAAGACTAAAAATCTTTTTCTCAATATTCTGAAATTACAGTGCCAACAATTACAATCTTAGAAAATTTGCAAATGCCGGCCCTGAAATAACTGCATATAATCATATAAACGATTGCACGTAAGTGCTCAATTCCGAACCTAACCAAAAATAATTAGTCAGGAACATAATACACAAAAATAAAAGTGCGTAAAAAAAGATAGACACAAAGAAGTGATCTGAAACAAACTTCCGAGTGTAGAAGAAATTCAAGCGAACTACGAGTGGAACAAAATGAAAATCGTGAATCAAATTTTTATAATAGCTATTATTCAATAAGTGTCCGTGTTCAAATAGTTATAGAAGCTACAGAGAAGTGATTTATAATACCTATACAAAGTAAATAAAATATTATTTAAGATTTCGAATAGAATCACACGACAATCAAGGACTAGTAAAATTACCGTGAATTGCGGTGGAAAGTATCATCCTCCGCATCAAAAAATTCTTCAGAATCGCTACTTCCAGACATTGTCGTCTGCACTGAATGATCAGTAATAATACTATTATCCGCATCGGTACTGTCAAGGCACGTCACGCGTTTCGCAAAATCGCGAACACTAGGATCGAACAGAAACGGCTACAGGATCGCGAGCGGCACGAAGTCATGATTTGATTTTTAATAGCGGTTACACAAGTGCACAGCTCCGTGCTGAATGTGCTCGTGCGTGTTTCAATTATCCTAGTTCTTTCAAACGTAAGTTAACGACGGTGAAAGTGGTAACACTGCACGAAGCCATCCAATAAAGAGACCGCGTCATGGAAAAGAGTTGTGTGATTGGTGAACAACGAATTTGGAGTCTCGAACTCGTGCAGCTGCCCGCTCGCCAGCATGCCTGCTGCAAAGGAGGCGAGCCGTCACACAAAAGCAAGATGGAGGATCTCACAGTCGAAGTATGCGGCGAAAACGGAGCATATTATAAGGTTCGTTCTGTGAAAAGTATACAAAAAACAGGGCGGAAGATTGAGGCCGTGGATAGACCAACTCACGGCCCATGGCGCGGTTCTAATCTCACGAAAGAGACGCCCGTACTTCGCGAAAGCGCGGCCCTCAAATGTTCGCGAGGTAACGCGGCTTCCTCCGACGCCATGTCTCGTTTGACAGGGCGTGATTTTCGTCAGCTTTTGATGTTGCGTTTCATTTCAATGTTCTCACGATTCGTGAAAACGCATTTCCATTATGTCGGAATTATATAAACAGCGATCTTGCTGATAGCCCGAATGCATCGCGATATTATGCCCGAACTTCTTACGCCACTCGCTTCATTCCCTGATACCTAAACGAATGACTTTACATGCTTCACGTTTCATTTTTTTCAGGCCTTTGTCACCGATGTTTTTGAGGACGAGGTTCTGGTAACTTTCGAAAATGAGTAAGTTGTATGTCTACTTTTCATTAGCAATGAAATATTAGAAACTCTAAGGGTTCACTATGATAATCTGTGCTAACACAAACAGTGCAGTCTCCTGGGCAAAGAAATTATATTACCTTTATTCACTCTATTGGGTATAATGCTTTCATTACTTGATCTAATGATATCAAAAGATCTGCTTTTATGGATATTATTTGTTATCAATATTTGGATAGCTAAAATTTTCATAGATTTTTCATAATGTATTCTTTATTTTTATATACTAATGATAAAAACTTTTAAATTATAATATAAATGCTCTGGGGGATTTTTAATTTCATTATTTATTTTTTGCATACAAACAAATGCTTTTATTGTGTCTATCAAAGACATTGAATAAGAAATTTAGCATTCAAATGCAATATTAAATAATCATGTTTTTATAATAATACATTTGATAGCATAAAATTAATACAAAATATAATATACATATACATGAATAATGAATAATATTTGTCAAGTTTATTAAAAAGTAATTACACGATAATAATACTATTATTAAATAAAATTATTTTTTTCAATTGCATGATATATTTTGCATAAATACATATATTTCAATCAGTCATATATGTCTATGGGTTTTGTTAAAATTTATTATAATTCATGGACTAGATAATTAACAACAAAAGTAGTGTAATATTATGCAAACCATTTGTATGTATTTCGTTTGCATAATACAATAAAAAATTATATATTATGTTATAGTTGGCAACCGGAATCAAAGTTTCCATTTGCACAAGTACGGCTACCCCCAGAGGATGGTCCCACATCTGAATTTCAAGAGAAGCAGGAGGTTGAGGTATTTTCTAGGTCCAGTGCGCATGAAGCATGTGGTTGGTGGAAAGCCATAATAAAGGTTAGTAATAATAAACTTTTTTTATTCTTCCTATGTATTTCTTATACAAAAATGTAATATAGATATATATAATTTCCATACTTGTATTTATTGTTATACAAATATATTCTGAATTTATACATAGTAATTATCAAGTTAGATTAAAATACTATATTTTTTTATTTAATATTTATTAACACATTGAGTATTATGCTAGTACATACCTACTGATTTTTCATTTGTGTCGCGGGGGCACTGATGGTTCATATTGCCATTTCTATTTTATATATTTGTAAGATATGTTTTGTAATGCTTATAAAATTACATGATAATATATGTTCAATATTAAATATAAAATTAAATATTATTAAATAATTAATCCTCCAGTCACGGGCGATTTTCTTCTAAGACTGTGCCTCTGACAATGTCTCAGACGTCAGTTGAGACTCAACGATTGTAGCACTTAAATATCATAAAAATTCTAAGCTATGTTAATATTTAAATATTATGATATGTTTGATAATAATGTTTTGTTGCATAGTAGAAATATCAAATTACCCCCCATAGCCATGCTGCACTCAATATGTTAAAATTGTATTTTAATATATTTATTGACAAATTTTTTTCCAGTTTCAGTTACAAAAACTATTTATAGATTAAAATGTTTCAGATGAGCAAAGGTGGTTTTCTAGTAGTTGAATATACAGGGTGGGAATGTGCGTATACCGAAATTGTAGAAGGCGAGCGATTGAGGGTAAAAAATCCTAATCCCCCCATCGATAAAAATACATTTCACAAGATCGAAATTGATGTACCTGAAGAACTAAGGGAATTGTATGTATTAGATTCTAATTCTATTGTGTTTATAATTAAAAAACAATTCGGCAAATGTATATTATTTTATGAAAATATATTTTTTTGTTTATAGTGCCAAAATGGATAATGTACATAAGGAATTTCAAAGAGCGATACGGGCGGCAGTGTGCCGATATGTGCCTGAACGAGGAGTATTGCTGGCCATCTCCCGTCATGAAAGTTTACATCGTAACATTAACATGATCCAAGAAATGCATTTTAGAAACTTATCACAAAAGGTGGGTAATGAAATTAATTCGAGTTGATACAATTCACTGTGACATAAATAATAGCACTTTACAATTTATTCAAAATACTTTCAGTATGAAGATACAAATAAACTGTATACGGATATAATATTCTTATATCTGTTGTTTCTATATTTCCTGTAATAGTTTCTATCTATGTTACAGGTATTACTTTTGAAAAGAACCGAAGAAGCGGCACGTCAACTTGAGTCGACTAAACTTCAAACGATCGGGGGGTAAGTAAAAATATTATTGTTGGTGTTGCAATTAACAAAAAATCTTGTGACATTTAATACCTGCCTCTATCCATACATTGTCCTGGTTACCATCCTGTCTGTGGTTTGCATTTACTGGCAGAAAAATTCACAATATTTCCAATCATTAATTTATATGTTTGCTTCTGAACATCATATAATTTTCATGAATGTCATTATGTAGTCACACTACAAACGTTTATTATACATATCGTTTTCGTTTCCACATGTTACATTTGTGATTGTATATAAAATATTTCATACATTTAACATAATATATTTTCAAAATCCATAATGCAGTAAGAACTCGTTAGTTGCGTGCCGAACGGACCCGCTAGTTGCACGCGAGTTATCCCCAACACTTCTTGGAATTGACTCGAACAAGCCACTCTCCAGGCTGCCAGTACTCGATACTTGGAATTGACGAATGATAGAGTCACCATCATTCGGTTGCATGAAAAATTAAATTTGTATAATTCTTTATTATGAGACATCATAGTCAATACAAGCGTGTATTTATTATTATTTTCTAAGCGCTGATCTTACAGTTTAAAACCTTCTCAGTGAGAATCGATAATGGCTATCAAATAAAAATACAAGATTCTTAGAGATGATAGGAATGCATATAAAAAGGGAGTTGTATTATACCAAGAATACGCTGGAGAGAACAGTTTGCGAACAACACGCCAACAGTTCATGAACAGCTTGCGAACAGTTATAGCCTACTGAAACTTTGAGTTCGCGCATAATCTCTTTGTTGTATCGCTTCCCGAGCGAACAGTGTTCGCTGTTCGCGAGAGTCTCCACACTGTTAGCAAGCACAGCCGCGAGCTGTTCACGAACAATAGTCTATTCTGGGCATAAAAGAAAAATTAGAAATTTTATTTTAAATTAAAAACACAATAGTAGTAAGAATTCTGTATTGTTATTTGATAGATATTATCGATTCTCATTGAGGCAGACCTAAATTGTAAAGTCCAAAGCTTTGGAAGTAAAAATAGAGACATACTTATATTTAGGGATGGGCAAAATGTATTTGATCAACGATTTATATTCTGGTTGTAATCAAATACTTAAAAGTATTCGCATGTTGTATTCGGTAGCTGTGTAACTACAGAATACTCTTATTTTGTTCCATTATTGAGTACAGAATATACAGGTATATTGTGATTACCTGGTCAGTGAATGTCAGATTTATTAGAATTTTATACTCAGTAGCTGAGTAAGTGCAAAATACGTTATTCATATTTAGTATTCATAAATATAAATATAAAATACAAGTGAATGTTGATACTTGATCATCACTGAGTACAATATTTCATTTTGTTCGTCATTTGTTCTAAGTATTTAAATATGTATGTTCAGTATTTTAGTTGCTCATCCCTGTTTACTCCGGCTACGATATCCCCTAATAATTATTTTAAATAAACAACGATTTACACGGATCACTTTATAAGTTTTATTTTGATAGGAAGGGTTTTAATAAACTGGCAAGATTTTTCTGGTAAAATTGAGTCCTTACAGAAGTAATCCAAGCGACGACTCATCGTCCTCTAAAAACTTTACTTTTTTAGTGTCTTATTCTCTGTCAATTCTTGCCCGTTAACGTTGGCTGGTGTTTGTTGTAGCGCGAGCTAAATTCGAACAATTCCTAGGAGAGAAACTCGCTACGTATTCGTTAGTTGCGTGTCGCCGGACCGGGACCGCGTGCAAATAACGAGCTTTTACCGCACGAGTTTTTGTGTCAATTATTTTTTTCTTTTTTTCTCATATTTTTGCCAATCACAAGAGCACGATGTGCATATAGTAATAAATTTGCACATGATGTACCTTTTCATCATCTGTCTTTTAGCAAATGTCACTTTCTGCTGACATACTCTTTTATTTATTTAATAATATTGTTGTATATAGGGTAATGCTATGCTTTTCGTTATTTGCTGATTACAATTATCAGCTATATAGAATATGATTAGATCAATTTTATTTCATATATTTGGTAATACACTTCCGTATATTAAATGTTTTAAATATTTTTACTGCTATTTATTGCTTTTCTATATTGGAATATTATGTTTGTAAGTCAATGGAGAAATACATTTATAAAATCCTAGAAAAGTAAGAAGTTACTGTACGGGGTAGAGAAACTATAGAGGTAGTACTTTACTGCAATTTGTAATAAATGTGGTTATTAATTACATACAATTGATATCAGTGTAAATAAGTGTTTAAATCTAAAGTTCTTCAATACAACACTGTTACAGATAGTTTAATATACATATATGCAATAAAAAACGGAATAGATATGTATATATTTTCAAATTTATATATTCTTGTTTTAAATATATTTTAATGAAATTATTATTATAAGAAAGGCCTTAGCTATTCTTGTTAGTGAAAACAAAACTTATTGAGCCAAGATGATTATGCATTAACAGTCATATAAAAATTCAAAAAAAATTTCATAATTTTAGATGCTTCACATGTTCCTGAAATAAACGTCACTATATATTTCAATGAATAATTGATATAATTAGGAAAGTTGCTTGCACTCGAAGTCCGTTAATCATATAACATTCTTGATCGTTAAAATCATTTTTAATGAAATTATATTTTTAGATTGAGATACACAATATTCTTCAAAACATTCAAGTAACGGGTTTGTATGTTTTTTTATTAATTAGACAGTAATATATAATAAATCTTAGTAATTCAGTAGAAATTAAGGGATAAATTTTCTAACACTAACTCTGGATACCAATTCATTTTTATACAGGTATGTTTCCGAACAAACATTAAATATAGTAAAAAGGTGAACAATAAATGTTTCCGCAGTGTTATGTCTTGTTTTAAATTACTAATATACTAACAAAATATACATTTAAAAATATGTAGGATTCTTTAAACATTTTTTATAACACATTTCATTTGGCATCTTCAGTACCTAATTGCTTAACATCTTGGTCTGGGTATAAGGACTTTACCAATTATTTATTTCATTTAAATATTAATGGAAGTGGATTTAAAATAAAATGTTGCAAATTTATTGGTGAGGAGCAAACAGACAGAATGGCAGGGACACAGGATAGGGCTATCATACATATGAATTTCCACTGAGTTACACCAGAGTTTCTTTCTCATTTCAGCAAATTTAGATCTTCAAACTTTATATATCAGCGTGTCTCAGACTTTGAGGCAGGAGTGAAAACAAATTCAAGGTGAGATCACAGCAGCGTGGTTTAGATTTAAGTTTAGCTTATTGTATGACAAATTACACAGCTGAATTTTTCAAATGAAAAATTAAATACACTATAAATGTGCATGCTTCGGCGTTGTGTAGATTATTCACCGAGACCCAAATGCTTTAAGTACACCGACATAAAATTTATTATTTATTGTTTTCCACTTATTATATGTTTTGTAGCAAAATTTTGCGTAATTAATAAAATAGCGAACCGATTTAAACGTGTAGCTGTGATCAGTTTCTATTTCTCTTTTTTTACGTTTATGTGTTTGAGTAGAGTTTTTAAGTTCATTGATCTGTCCCATAAAAGAATTATATTATAGTCTGCCAATGTTTGAGAAACACTGATATATTAAGTGTCTTGCACAAAAATTGAATAACTGGTGGCTCTATCCCATATATTTTTCAATGTAAATAATTTATTTACAAAATTATGATGAGAATAAGTAAATTATATTTCATAATTAATAGGAATTGTTATGGTATTTTTAATTTTCATTTAATAATGGCACTACTTGGTTTTCATATTTTATTTGTTGTACTTCTTTCTGTTTTGTTTTTACAAAACATGTAAATAATTTATACTCCATTTTCGTAATACTTTGTATAATAGTGCTTGTAAACAAATATTTCACTTCTATAAGAATAAAATTGTAGTAGCATAAGTATCTTTAATTATATAAAAATAAAATTTTATATGCTTATTTAAAAAATGATATGCCAATAAGTTTTAGTGTAAAAATTCGTATGTCACTTTTGTATACAATTAGATTGTATACTTCGTATAAACAAAATTGCACTAATTATTATGCTATAAATATTACAAATTTATTCACACATTACAATTATCTATTATAATTTATCTTGATACAATAGTTTGGAATAATAAACACTTTTATTTAGAAAACAAAAATTTCTTTAAAAGTCTTTTTCACATTTTAAGTGATAGTTGAATCATTTCAAAGTTTTCAAAACTCCAGATTACAATGTATTTAAAAAAATAGTAGTAATTTGTTTATTTTTGTAACAAGAATTCATATGCATGTTTCATTTAATGACTTCCATGGTTTTATCATTTTGAATCTTAAATATTTTCTTCATTATATCCATGCTATTACATTATATTCTTGAATAATCTGTTTGTGTATTTATTTGTTATATACATTTTTACTGCATCAAATATATACTTTATATGTTTACTTCAACATTTTGTATGCGTGTACGTGTGTGTGAATGTTTTAAAAAATAAATTAAACATGTATTGCACATTACATGTTAAATTTTGATTTTAACTTGATACAGTTTGTGTAAACTAAATTAACAACTGTTTAGGGTCATTCTTAATTTAGCAGTAGTTTTGTAAATTTGCTTAAGTATCACCTATTATGCACATTCAATATTCCTGATAAAACATTTTTCATTTTTCAAACATTCATTACTTTTATCTGCCAGAATGCAAGCCACTGATAGGGACTTAAATTTTATTAAAATATATTGTGTTTGTCTAATTGTACTCTAATGTTGTAATATAATACTGCATGTTATTAATAAAGACCCAAATTTCATATTACTAAAATTTAAAAATTGAACATTATATATTGTTTAGATATATTAAAAGAATTGATGTATATTAACAGTCCACTATGTTACAATATTTATAGTATTTGCAGTTAAATTGATATAGAACTAATATTAGTATTTAAATGATACACATTAATATACAGTATCATGAAATTGATAACATTAGTTTGATTTCCGTGATCATTATTTAATGCATATATGTTTATTATAATTTCCTGCATATCAGCAGGAAAATGTATGTTGTCAGTTATATTTGAAGTTAAAAATTTAAAAAACAAAAACGCTTTATTTTTTAGATATACAGATGAATTTAATGTTCGAGAAGACCTGATGGGTTTAGCAATTGGTGCTCACGGCGCAAATATTCAGCAGGCGAGAAAAGTTGATGGTATAACGAATATAGAATTAGAAGAAAATTCCTGCACATTCAAGATATCTGGAGAGGTAATTATTTGAAGTAATTTGAAAATATAGAATATGAAGTTTTTACTAAAAAAAAATACATCTTTATGTGTACATGCGAATGTATAACAGAAATATTAAATGGTATATGTTTATTTGGTTACAGACACACGAAGCTGTTAAGAAGGCTCGATCCATGCTTGAATATAGTGAAGAATCCATACAAGTCCCGCGTGTTCTGGTAGGCAAAGTAATCGGGAAAAATGGTCGCATAATACAAGAAATTGTGGATAAAAGTGGTGTAGTAAGTATATTTGTACTATTATTTAGTACTTTGGTAAGTTACAGATATATTATTGCTACAGTATTTTGAATTTTTATCTTAATTTTGATTTGGACATATTTTTTTAAACAATTATAGTAATTTGATTTTATGCAATTGTTTTATTGTGAAATATATAAATGATAATATCTTTGGAAACAAATTTTAAGATATACTTTTTTTCTTTTTCTATTTCAATTTTACACTATGTCTGGTTTAACACATTCACGTTGGCGTATACCACCGGTGGCGTACCATTGATGGCGCACACTTAGATAATGACCATCAAACATGTAGCTCGTTGAATTTGTTCAGTAACTAAAAAAAATTGGCATATAGTTGAAAATTAGAATAAGGGAAATTTAACGCAGCCGTCTAATTGCGAGATACTCGAATTGTAGCGCCGACATGAACGTGTTAAATATGTATATACAATTATTTCTTAAACTATTGCAGATATAGAAAAGTTGTTTGATTTGAAAAGGGGAGGGATATAATATTGTATAAAATATAGTATTTGTAAAGTATAATGTAACAAAACATAAACAATGCTCTAGGTCAATGTAGTTGTTCTTTTAGTAGTAAGTTGCAAATAGCGACTAAGTCTGATATTTGTTGCTACTGAAGATACAAAAAAATTGTTCAATTTGAAGGAGGAAATATATTCTACTTGAAATTTTTGTAATATTCTTATTTGTAAAGTACAATGTTATCAAACATAAGCAATGCTTGTAGATCAGTGTAGTTGTTCCTAAATCATAAGTTGGAAATTGTGATTAAGCTTGATATTGATCGTTAAAATACAGTGATGCCTTGATAATTAGTCGGGATTTTTCCTTGAAAATTAGCCGGTTGCTATACCCACCAGTTCTTAGAACTGGTTTCCCACTTGTCTCAGAGGCCAAGTATGTTTACGCTTTTAAATTTACCGTGTTTTTCGTGGTCTCTGAAAAAAAACACGGAATTTCATGGAAGATCTATGTATCTACCTCCAACTTTAGCCAGTTTCGGTCCCAAACGTCAGCCAATATCCAAAGCATCACTGTATTTGTTTTGAAATGCTCAATAAGATAGACGGTAATACGTGATCAAAATAGTTAAGAATGTAAGCAATATTATAATAGCAGCAAGTAATAATTTCATCAAAAATTCAAGTTCAGTATTTTTTCTTTAAGATTGCAGGTGAACTTTTCGAAAAAGTGATTCTTCACCGATTTTTATAATTTCGAAATATGTTGTAAAAGGCGTCATTTTAAACAACTTTTTTCTTTATTTTCGATTCTAATTCTGACCACACGTACGCGTCCACAGCAGTGTGTGCCTAAACGTGTAGCAGAGTTGTGTGAACTCGCAGTTGCGGCTTGTCTTTTGTTTATAAAAAAGGTATATCGGGTCATCTTTAGAGACGGACATAATTTTTATCCTCAACACAATAAATGAAACAGCAGTGGTGCACATAAAATATAACCAAACCTACTTTGTTTTTTCTTATATTGTGTATATTTTTTTATTATAATATATCGATGTAAAGCAATTGGTCAGCCGCAATATTTCTATAGAAACAAAAGATAAGCTGCAACATTCAACTCGCAATGGACTCCGACAGACCTATTACATATAGGGTAGAATTTAATTATGTAGTACATCCTATAATTTTTTGAAAATTACCCGGAAATGAAGACCGATTGCATTAAATTGGTAAAGGGAAACATGGTTCAAAATAATGCCTTTTACAACATATTTCAAAATTATCGAAATTGATGAAGAACCACTCTTTTGAAAACTTCGCCAAAGTTGTATGATATTCGTATATAATATCTAATATTTATCATATTTAAAAAATAAATTAAGATAATAGCATTCACAAACATAATTTATTTGATTAAACGTAAATATTTCGACCATATTTTTAGGTTTCCTTTGTTCATAGATTCTTTGAACTCTATTTAAAAATTATAACGTATAATTTGTACATAAGTCTTAATTAACGACCTTACATTTAATTTTATGTTCTTTTTGTTCATGAACTAGTTTTTTTTCTTTATTTTTTATTTTTTAACAAAAATTATTGTGTATATAAATTATACTGAAATGGGCCTAAACATAAAGTCAAAACGTTTATGTTTAATAAAATGAATTATGCTTTATAAGTAATATTGATGTAAACAATTTTTTGTATCTTCAATAGTTGTAAAAATTATTGCATAAAATCGGACATACTGTACGTGTATTTTCATATTTACTATGCATCTTTTAAATACACTTGAAATATAATATATGATTTTTTAAGTAGATGTAAATGTTATTGTTTAACTAAAAATTTATGTCTTAAAATTTGAAATTAATTTGTTTAAAAACATTCTTAAACTCGAAAAATCAATACTGTATTGAAAATGGCAATTATTTGTTGTGGGCTGGGTATATGTTATACATATATTGTTTGTTCTCGGTAGATAACGACTGGTTCGAGTGGGAATATGTATACTGATAGAGTAAGTATATCATGTTCATTGTTTTTGATTTTTTTCACTTAGCTCAGTCAACTAAATTATACATTGTTAGAAATACTTTTAAATTTTATATAACCCACTCGAGCCAGTCCTACCCAGTTATAAATAATGTCCTTTTTATCTGCATTATTAGCAAAGTTATACCTTATGCATAGGTCACTCATGTCCATGCATTTGTTTTATGTCAAAAATTGTTTGGATTTTAAAATTGTTAATTGTTTTAAAAAAGAAAAAAAAAATTGAAAAATTATTTTGTTTTGATTAACGTTCGGGAAAAAATGAAAGTAATCAAAGTAATTTGTTACAAAACAATATTTAGAAAAATTTTACAGACTGATCTCCAAATCAATTGATGGAACTAATAAACAAGGGTGACTGAAAACTGATGGTATGGATGTGATGTAGGATTAAATAATTCATAGACGAATTTTTATCATTAATACTGATTAACAATATGATTCTGAATATTAAACATTTCAGGTACGAGTAAAAATAGAAGGCGACAACGAACCTCAACCAACGATTCCAAGGGAAGAAGGTCAGGTGCCTTTCGTCTTTGTTGGTACTGTTGAAAGTATTGCTAATGCCAAAATGTTATTGGAATACCATTTGGCGCATTTGAAGGTATGACAATATAATAAATATATATTCTATTTTCTATATTTCATACTTCCAATAGTATGCTTTAATTAACCTTCGTACGGCGGATTTTTTTCTTGGAAGAACTTTTATTGCAACAGTAAATATTTGGTTTTTTTTTTTTAAGTTAGTATCAAGACAATAATTGAACACAAAATTTATATTTACAGAGTACAAATAAATAATATTTATTTTCTTTTTGTGAAATGCACGCACAAAGTACTTGTTTCATTTATTCTATAATTATCGCAAATATGAATTAAAATCACTTTCATAGTTTTTCATTTCAGATTCAACGTGTTATATATTTTCTAAAATTTTATTAGTATATCAGTTCACTAAAAACGTAATCTTGATTTATTTCCTGCTTATACATTGTCAATTAATTACTTCGTTTCCTTTCTTACTTGATCGATAATTTTACTTTATGCATAAAAATAATTTCTGACAACAAGAATGGGGACGAATATACATGTTATTCTCCGGACGAAGGTTAATTTTTTACATACTTTACATAATTTGTTATTATTTATTTTAAAGGAAGTAGAACAGTTACGGCAAGAGAAATTAGAAATTGATCAACAGTTAAGAAGCATGCATGGATCAACCACAGGACCAATGCCGAACTTTCCTCCAGCAAGACGAGGAATGATTGTAGGCCCCGAAGAAGGTGGTGGAGGTCGTGGAGGTCGTGGTGGTCAATCTCGTGGACGTGGCAGGGGTAGGGCTCCTACCAGACACAATGCCGGTAATACTATTACTGACTATATCAATAATGCAGAGAACATACAAAAACGTAATGGCAGAAGCGGTGGGCCCAACACCAGAGACAGTAGAGAATCTAAAGATTTTAAAGATAAAGGGCGTCTTGCTACAAAGGAGTTATTATCATAAAAGATTTATAGTAGAAACTCGTTTGTTTGGATTTGACGAAATAATATTCAACCTGTATAAACGCAAATCTAAATTATTCAATATCATCTACTACCATTTGTTTGATGTCTGCAACATTAAAATATATAACATAAACAAGGTTGTATAAACCACAATAATTAATTCAAGTTTTACTACGTAATAAACCGCGAAGTTTTAATCATTAGTAGAAAAATGGTATATGTTTAAATATTTTCTTATATTTAAATATTTATTGAAAAAATAATAGACAAACCGTACATTAAAAAATATCACTTGAAAAATCCTTGATTATTTCTTTTATTAATTTTTTTTAATAAATTTTGTGTCCGCGTGTTGTGTACGCATTATTTATTGAAAGCAAATCGACAGTAATTCATCCTTATAAAGTGTACTTATTAACTTATTATATATATAATATATAATAGAGATTTTTATAATAGGTATTTCGATAAACGAGTTTTTACAGTAATTCATCCTTTTAAGTACTTGAATAGTGTATTCACCAGTTACTTTAAAAAGAAATTAGAGGTTTAAAAATTTATAAATTTATCGTTAAACAAATACAAATAAGATAATTGTTTTTCTAATGCATTAATATATTTGATGTTTATTTACTTAAAATATTTCTTTTGTTCAATTATATAAACTTGAAATTTCTCTAGTTATAAAACTGTTTCAGCTATTAGTTTTTTGTTTGTACGTTGTTATTCGTAATTCATAGTGTTTTGTCATAATTACCTTACATTGCTTCAACTAATATCTATAGATTACTAACAATTCACATTTGTAAACTTGTTATTATGTAGAAAATGGAATTATAGTATAATGGTCACTACTAACTGTGGAACTATATATATTTGCATGTATGTGTTTAATGGAAATGCATGTAGTAATTAACTAATTTACAGCGTGTAATGCATCTGATTTATTAATTATTACACATACTATATCCTATGAGTGGAATATTTTGAATATAATTTTGAATATTTGATTAAATTTTATAATACGCGTATTTTAGAAGGAAAGAGAAAAGATCTAACTTAACACTCCATTGAATGTAATCGATTTCATTGCCTTGACATATTAACATAATTAAGAGTGAACGCTATAGATTGTTTGCATGTTAATAAATAAAAAATTAAGAAATAATTATATTATTATTTTTATCAATGTTGTACTTGTATGTTTTGTAATAAAATTTATCTTGTAAAATACCTCTACCTGAATCCAATTTTTAACTTATAAAAAAATGTTACATAAACTTGAAAAGTATTTTTATCTATTTTTAGTAAGTAAGTACGTACCGTAATTTCATATTCTACATTGATATTTAATTTCTCATTTCGAATTATATGGATTCATAAAAATGTAAATAATTATTTTAAAAATATTGCATTACGAACTACTTAAAGGGAAATCAATAAAATTAGTGTATTTATTTTCCCAAGATGCTTCTACACTTCTCATTAATAGCCTTAATTCTTATAATATGGAGCATTAATGCGTTAGATACTTCATTGATCATCACGAACGACAAGTAAGAATACAAATCTTTCAACGCCATATTTATTTTGCAAAATGATTCAAATGTTTTGTATTAAATATTTTGCGTTTATTTACGAACTTAGTTTTTTTTTTTATAAATGTTATTTAATTTACAGGGTTACGTCGAGATACCTTAGACGGTAGCGAAGACCGAATAAGAGATCTGCCTCCAAGGGGTGGCCATCAAGGAGGTGCAGGAAATTCAGGATACATGGGTGGTAGACAAGGTCGTCCTCCAGCTCAACGTAGAGATCGTAGAGATGAGCGTCGTCGAACAACTGATGATGAAGATACAGTTCTCGATAGCCAAGACGTTTCAAGCATTGATAGAGGTAATAATATTTTTCAGATAACATTTTATAATGGAACAACCGTTTCGTCCTAAGGAGAATAGAATATTAAATTTAAATGCTTTGAGAGTGGCATGGATTGCAAAGCAAACACTTGTGACCATCTAACACTAACAATGTCAATGACGATTACTAATGCACGCTACTAACATATGCAGTAGCTTTCTATATAGTCGGTTAAGTATATTTACATTTTGGGTTTTATCATAATATAATATGAGAAGATGGTCACAATGGTTCGTCTATGCATAGAGTCTGTATCAAGTGTGGAGGGTGGACCTAAAGGCATAAGGCGAAGACGGCTTCGACGTTCTCGACAACGTAGTTCTACACCGACAAATAGCGAGAAAGGTAACTATATGCAGGAGCTCACACGGTATTCCTTTAGGACGATCGGTTTTGGCAGGATGTAGGATTTAAACGCACTATTAAATATGCACTTCAAGACAAATCTTAATATTTTTGAATATACAAAAATATTCAGAGTTAATATATACATTTGTTTAGGCAGCAATGCCGGCCCAGGAGACCAGTCAACCGTAATTAGTAAAGAAGGGACACCAGGAAATGACATTTCTGCATCTAACAACAGTTCCCAAGGGCCTAAAGCCCAAAGAGAATCACGGTTTCGTCATCCTCGTATACAACAGAGCAATAAGCCTAAAGAAGCTCTGGTTAATGGTACCAGTGGCTAAATAACCATTATGATCGTCAACTGCTACTTATGTATAACACTACACCTGATGAGAGCTATTAACACCCAGCACATAACATGACGCATACCTACGCAAGGACTACACGATTATGGAACGCGACATGATTAGTCTACGCTCGTTGTTAAGACTGTTTGCTACCGATAAGAATACGACAGTTGTTTAAGAAATCGTCATTCTCCTTAAACACATTTAAGGACACACATTAATATCCATGCATGGTTTAGTTTAATGATAGTAATTATGCTATCATGTTTGATATATGGATACATTCATTGGGAGATAGTAGAAGCATCTGGTAAAAGGAATCCCCTGATTGTGAAACTGTGCCTCATTTTTATACCAAGCTCCCAACTTGCGTGACAGTAATTTCGACGTACTATATAGTACCTCTTAATCACTTGTGAAATGATCCAATAATAAGCTGGATATTCGTGGCTCGTACGTCAATTATCAATTTGAACAATTTTCGTCTAGATGTGTCGCTATATTCATGACAAAAGAACACGATACGTACGAAAACGCAGAATGTAATCAATTTCAATGTTATTTCTATTCCCTTGATTAATTAAATGTTTGTTGTCTGAAGTTTTTTAATACTTTTAAACATACATTCTAAGTAGAGGTACGATTTTTGTGTTATTTTGTATTCGTTTTTTTAAAAAAACGAAGATTGAACTCACTGGATATAACTGTTCAGCGACATAACTAGGACGAAACTGAATGTGATGTAAGAAAAATGGATTTCCGTTGTTAAATATAACAATGGTAGGCGGCAGCTGCATGAAATCTGGGTTAAAGGTGTTCCCAATGATGTTCCTTCTATTTACTTCACAAGATTGAGTTTTTTTTTGGTTTACAATTACTAGTAGAATTATTTAACAACACTAGATTTTTATGTTTCAATGCTGAGTGTTGATTAATAATACCATGATGAATGCTAAAATGACTTATTTGATTATAAAAAACACAAATGGGTGTGCACAAGAAGTCGGTTTTTATTTCCGGGTTCCACTTCTCACGTAATTTAGTCTTTTTTTTTTTTATTACAGTCTAAGCATACTATATCAAACATTAGAATTTGATATAAAGTTCGTTTCTGCATTGTTTCGCATGATTTAAAAGGAAAGTAAACGTATACTTAGTAATACCAATGTATGATGTGCCAGAGAAGGAATGATACATGTTTTATGATATCTAGCTGAAGTGCAGACTTAGCGCATACCTTTATTACTATAATACTACTTAGTCGAAATGTGGATGTCTGAAAAAATAAATTAGCTTTACTATACTAAGCTATAAAATAGATATGGCTAACTGTTTTAAATTGATTATCAGTAAATATTAAAACTTAACTGTCAATTTAAAGCAGTTGCCTCTTCTTCCGGATATGACAACAACTAATCGGACGTGTCTCATGAATTTTGCAAAAACGCATGGCGGTTAATGCAATACTTGACACCTAATAAAACAGCTGCCATTTTATCTGAATATTCTTATGGCAGCCAAAAAAAAACTGAGATATCCCCCAACTTGCTTGTTTCAGATACATTTGTATTGATTGCAGTTTGTGCATAATTTAAGAATAAAACATTTCTGTACATAGAGCGGTCATTAGTATGATGAACCACAATTTTTCCAAAACATTAATAATCATTTTCTAATCTTGTCAGTCGTTTTAAAATGCAACCTTCGTTCCTATCCTCAACTTTCATACATTATTTTGTATTGTAACACCAATACTGTTCTATTTGTTTTTCTGAGTTTCTTAATTTGTTAAAATATGTAAAGTGTAGTTTAATATTGATCATAAAACTTTTATTCGCAATTAGAACAAATATATTAAAAAATTAACGAATATTTATGCTTTAAAATTATTTAATTAGACATTTTTGCGTGGAAGCAAATAAAAATGTGTCGATTGTGTTTTTTTTTTTTATATGTTTTACGTATTTTTACTTTCATAAATATTTTAAGTTTGAAGCATTATGGAAGATAAAATGATTAAAGTATAACATATAACTGTATTCACTATGCGCTTTTAAAATGTTTTTTATGTATGTATGTAATGATTTTGTAAATAGTCTTTTGTAATTGTACTATTTACTACAATTTTCAAGTGCACGAGTCAAAATGGTAACAAAGATTAGATTTGGATGCAATAACGATAAGGTAATGTATATAAATATTATATCGATAAGGTGATGTAAATAAGTTCATTATAATTCTTGCTATAAATCAAGTTTAATTTTGTGTAATAAAAATTTAAGGAGGGTATATTCTATAAAATTTAATATACATATAGATTAAAATAATAAACTTTTCTTTTTAATACGTTCATTGCGGTACAAGACATGTTTTGTGACACGTTTCATTCTTTATGTTACATTTCATTAAACCTTTGTTATATTTTAAAATGATATGTAATTCAAAAGTATGTATGTAGGCTCTGTAGCGCTAAATATGAAAGTGTAATATAAAATGTAATTGATCTATTCTGTCCAATTTCGCCAAAGATTCAAGTCCTTAAAAAAGTATTGTAGTTAATGTATTAATACACACATTCAGCCATTAATTCTTCGACTAAATGTGGTAGTAAATTTTCTACCCAAATAATATGAATTTATTGAGTTGGCTACGATATTAAAAATAACAGATTATTGATGAAGATGCTAATAAAAATAAAAAACCATGCAAATACATAGTTGTGTGAATTTTGATGCAATAATTATCCATAAATATGTGCGTCATAAATGCCACTACATATTCCCAACAACTTTATTTCTTGCCTTTCTAGAAAAAAGTTACCAGCTTGAATACCAATAAAACAAAGTCTTTTTAGGCATTTGAATATTATTGTGCGAGGGTAGATTACATTTTAATTTTTATATATTTTTGTAGGGAGCATGTAGTAATTCCTCAAGGAGACCAACAGGGAGTGTGATTACGAGCACCGAGATATGCTAGAGAATATCCAAAGATACTTTCAGCGTTCTTGCAAGCCACCCGATATACTAGCATGACAAACGCATCAATAAAGAGATTCGTCCATACCACGTATATGTAGTAATTTTCTCCCCAGTATCCGCGTGTAGAACATTACCTATATTTTCATTTTCAACGTCGCAATCAATATCCTTAAATCTAGTATTAATAAATAATAATTTTACTATTCAAAGGCCGTGCTAGAAAGTTGTGAGAATTGCTGCAACCCGAAGCCATCTGGTGGTGAGATCATAAGACAGTATCATAAATTTTATTAAGTATGTTTCTCATCTAAAATATGTCCATGATAAGATTTTAGTCCGGAGCCGTCAGCTGTTGTGTCAAGTGAACGTCCTTAACCAACAAAATAAGTGAAACTTATCAATAGTGTTTGACTGCATAGTAATCTTGTTATTTGTTATTAAAAGTGTTGTAAATTTCACTGGATTTGTTAACAGAAACGAGGTTCGTTTATACATTGGTTAGATCAACTATAGTTGATGTTTGCTCGAAGACTTTTCACACCTGTATTAGTGCTAGTCATTTACATGTAAGGTTTCTCAGTATTCAATTCAAATGTACTTTTCATGCTGTTTACATAACGATGCTCAGAAAACAATTGCTTTCATGCTATTAAAATTAATATCGTAACACTTTTGTATAAAAAAAGTCGATCTTAATGAAACATATACATATTGAATATACATTTTATGCAATATACATGCACGTTTAAGCCTATTACAAATGGCGATTATTTTGTATCTGTTACTAAATTTTCATTTGTAATTATTATAAATATATTTACACCTAATGAAAAGATTATTTACGATCTTTTTGCGAATGTACGTCATGTTGGTCATGCTCCACCATTCGCATCTTTGACGAGTTATCAGATGCGAAGTATATTAATGTAAAATCTTGCACGTTGTAGCAGTATCAGATTTACATTTTTACACTTACAATCAATGTTAATTCATAGTTTTATTTTTCTGTTGTATATGTCCTTTGCTCAATTTTATAGTGATTCCAGCATAAATGACACGTTTGAATTTGGTTACTCGGGAAGATAAATAAGTGTAATCGTGTAGTAGTATGTTATTTGGTGTATCATACTATCATCAAAATAAATCGGTGCGTCAAAATATTTTACGTTACACATTAAAGATTTCGAAATACTGATTATTTATGCGTCTCATGAACGCGGAGAAATCGTAATTGATGACAAGTGTCTTGGCAGACTACATAATTCCCTTTTTTTTAGTGAAAGTAGAAAAGTCGTATATATAAGAAACTAAGGATTAAATGAATTCACAAAAAAATTATCAATATTCATCTGCAAATTACAAATTGTCAAGGTTAATAAAATTAGGTATGTTTGGCCGGATGCCTCACGCGTTAATTACATTCGACTAATTTCTAATCCAACAATATAAGGGTGATTAGTACTTATATCATATTTCACATACTTTGTTTAAATTAGTGTTTGTGACAAATAAGGTGAAAACATTGAAGTCATATTAACCTGTTTTTCGTGCTTAAATACGTTTCATGTAATTACGTATGTATGTAATGCAGTATACACGTATTTTTTACGCGATGTATAATCAGCCGTAAACCGCGTGTTTGATACCTTTATGTATCAATATAGGATTTTTCTTTCGTATTAAAGGTTGTGACTTGTGTATTCTATGACTTATGAATAATACGAGATATTAGATCGCGGAATCTTTTCATACGTGTTAAGAAATACGGTTGCACACATCAAACTGTTTAGAAGAGTTTCATTTAATTTTTTTTTCGTTCGTATTATTTAATGCAGATCAATTCACCTTGAATCTGTGAAGCAAAGAATGAGACTATAGTGATCTCAAATACCTCTCAGGATGTTCAAAGAAAATGATAGCAGTTCAGGAGGCTGCAGTGGTACAGCTCCGCGATCACGACGAATATTGCCACGATTTTCTCTACGTCGATTATTATATTCGAGTCCGTTAATTGGCCGGCGAATTGCCAGAACACCTAGTTCGAGTAACAGGAGTACTAAAAGTAATAAACAATGTTTGGTGCAATAAATATGATATGAAAAAATGCGAAATTATTTATTTTCCTGAATATTAATTATTGTTTTAGCTAAAGATCAGGCTGGTAGCAGAAATACAGATGTGGAAAAAGGAGAAGCCAGAGTAAGTAATGGTTCAAGCCATTTTCAATTTCAGAATATAGATCTACAGCGTGCTTCCAGCAAAGGTTCTGTACTTTCTTCTGCAGGAAAGGTATTTATAGAATATATATCTGTGCAACAAAGCTATCAGAATGCGTTTGGTTTATATTGAAATTAAATTACAGTAGTTAATTAATGAACAAATGTAATACGAAGATTATGAAATAATTATTCCAGAGTAATGAAAATGGGTTGATGGAATGCCCCTTATGTTTGGCTGAATTTCCAGTGGACTTCTTTCCTGTAGTACAGTCTTGCCATCATCGCAGTTGTTATGACTGCTTTCAACAGTATCTTAAAGTTGAGATTTCAGAATCTAGAGTTAATATAGCATGTCCTGAATGTTCAGAACCATTACATCCAAACGGTAAATAAGTTTTTGTGTTAAGAAAAAACATGTTACCGTTAACAAGATACCTTTTGTTATTGAGATTTGCCTTTATACAGATATACGCATGATTTTAAACGACCAAACACAGTTGGAAAAGTACGAAGATTTTATGGTACGAAGAGTACTTGCTGTGGAACCCGATGCAAGATGGTGTCCTGCACCAGATTGTAGTTTTGCTGTTATCGCCAGTGGTTGCGCATCATGTCCAAAGTTGCGTTGCGAACGGCCAGGATGTGATTCATACTTTTGTTACCACTGTAAAGCACAATGGCATCCTAATCAAACATGCGATGCCGCCAGAGCCCAGCGCGCTCAGTACTATGAACGTAGCTCGTCTCTCAGTTTCAGTCAAAGTGATTCGCAACACAGTATGTATAGTTCGTATTACTATGTTTTGGTAAGTTAGTAAAATATAATATTGTACATGAAATAATTTTACAGGAGATGACATTAAACCTTGCCCAAGATGTCAGGTCTTTATTGGTAAAATGGATGATGGAAGTTGCAATCACATGATTTGCGCAGTTTGTGGGGCGGAATTTTGTTGGTTGTGCATGAAAGAAATCAGTGATCTTCATTATTTAAGGTATTATAGTTTTTAATATAACATACAGTTTGAATATTGTGCTGGTAATATAATTATTATTTTATGACCTTTCATTGTTTTACAGTCCTTCCGGTTGTACCTTTTGGGGAAAGAAACCATGGTCTAGGAAGAAGAAGATCCTTTGGCAACTTGGAACGTTAGTAGGAGCTCCTGTTGGAATTGGTTTGGCCGCTGGTATAGCTGTACCTGCCATGATTATTGGTTAGTGAAACATGATTATTTGGTTCTCCTCGTGCCAGAACAATGAATGCGGGAAAGTTATTGGGATTCGGGCTCGGTCAAAAAATGTCTCCACAGCTTAATACGGAAAAACTGTACCGAGCTGCTTCGTAACTTTATATTTTTTGTCGCAGGTATACCGGTATGGGTGGGGAAGGAATTGTATACAAGGTACGAAAAAGCTAACAAGCACAAGAGGAATGCCTTCATTGTTGGCGGCGTCACTGCATCCGTAAGTAAAAATTTTACTTTTTATATTCAATTTGGTTCGTTATTAAATTAGTGCCTTTTACGATTAAATATATTTCATGGTTTAGTAAAATTATTAAGTGCCGCGCGTATTGCTGTTGGTCTGGTTATGAAAGCATTCTTTCGAGATAATAGTAATAGATATTTAATTATGTATAAAAATTTTTTTCGGGAATCATTATTATACGCATAAACGCAAACATTTCTATAAATTCATGACAACATCAAGGTATATTTTATTTATGTAGTTTGTACAAAGAAAGAGAACAATATAATTATTGCGTATGTAAATTAGCGATAACAGAATGTCGGTCTTATAGCCGTTACAATAATTGCGGGAAGAAATGCAGTCGGAGAAACAGTTTCGATTCAAACGATCGATACACTTAATTGGTTTAAAGTCTCATCAAAGGTCTAAATTATTTTATAGCATACGCGCTATTAGCAATTATTTAGCTCTCGAGTTATTATCGATATTATAATTTCATGTGGTATTTATTGATGTTCTGTCTGCTTATGTCGCGCTGAAACATAAGTGTTATAAGTTAACATACCAAATATTATCTTAAAATGTATATCGATGACGCAATTTTCTACGTATGTTCGTTAATACTTTCTCAATTAGCAGATATTTTTTTGAACGCAAAAGTCTATATTATCGACTCTACGCTTTCCACGATATTTTAACGTGACTTCGATTTCTTTAGCTACCCGCAATTACGTCGTTATCGGCACAAGCCTTTTGCTCGTGATAAGATCACGTTAATCGCGATTTTAACGTCCATTGTCGACCTCTGATCGAACATCTGGCCGATCGGTTCGAGTCACCAAGTTGCCCCTCCGATTTACATCTCGCGCGGTAGCATTGATTCACTGCGGCGCTATAATGAGCGACGATCACGCTGACTAAGAATCATTTTCGCTCGTCGGGATGGCAGTCTCGTCCGTGAACACGCCTTCGCTGTGAAGATCCTTCAGGGCGTCGATCAGTCGTTGTTCGGTGTCGGGATCGCCTAAAGCAACGTCTACCGATCCGATGCAAAGCAGAAGCGCGAGAAGCAGCGATCGTCTGTAATCCTTGCTCAGGTCTTCTCTCGTGTAACCCAAGTCCTTGGGTATGTCTACGCCGAGGCGCGAGCACGTGCTGGTCAGGGCGTTCCAGTAGATGTCGAGGAAGGTTTCCGTGTGCTTTCGACGCAGCTCGGTTGGTAACGAGCTCACTATCAGCAAAGCGATGTCGTTGGTCGGTCTGCTGTAAGTGACCATTTGCCAATCGAGGATGCAACACTCGAGGCCGTTGGGCCCGTCTTTGAACAGCAGATTGTTGCTCCAGAAATCCGTGTGCGTGATCAGCGTGAGCGGCCCTTCCGGCGCGAGAAGCGCGGATATTATGTGTTTGGTTCTCGGTCGTAGCACGAGCAGGGTTTCGAGTATTGCCTCCAATCCGGTGTTTCTCAGAAATTTGGCTAGCTGCGGTAAACCACGCTCGACTAGATGCTGATACGAGTCCGTCGCTTTTGCGGTTTGGAAGAGGAACGGATAACGCTCCGACAGCGACTGTCCCTCGATGACCTTCATCGCCAACGAGTGCGCGTGTATACGCGCTATGGCCTCCAACGCGACTTTCGTTTGATCGTACGACATCCCTTTTCGAAACTTGATGTTGCAAAAGTCGTAGTCGCGGAGATCTTGCAGCACCAGCATCGAATCGGGCGTCGTGACGTCGTCGTCGGTCTCCTCCGCCGGTGTGTACTGCGCGTGGTAACACATCGGGACCGGCAGCGAAATTTCGTCCCCGGACCTGTTCTCCTCCAACGCCAGTTGCTTCTTTTGGAATTCCTTCAAGTCTGGCATGACCTGATCGTAAACAGAGTCTCGTTATATTCGTCGTACGTAGCAATTAGTTGATCGCTTACCTGTGTGTAGAACTTTATTTCCCTGAGATCGAACTGGCCCTCGTTAACGTAATAACGATTGAACGCATCTTTCGGCAGCTCTTTCACGATCAGCGACAGATCCTGCGTCGTGTTCGATTCGTTCAACACGTACTTGACTTTAACGCTAATTATAGTGCTCAGCACGCTTTCGTTGCTCATACATCCCGGGTTTACGTTACACTCGGTTATCGTGACCTGCGCATTACAATGTTTAAACGATCTTTAGTAATAGTTTAAACATTCCTACGGGGCAACCGTTAACTGGAAATCATAGTCTCTACCGAACTAACCGATTCTTTGTGAAATTCCCTTAGGATACCGTCGAGCCAGTCCTTATCAATCTCCGGCTTCTGCTCCTCCGTTTCGCTGGGGGAATCCTCCGCGTCTTCCCAATCCCAATCCATGTCTTTCCAATCCCAATTGGACATAATCTCGATTCAACCTGTGTTTTCTGCGGCTAACGCGCGAGATCGATTACTCGTTAGCCAAACAGAAGGGGGGAAAATAGAGTGTCGTCGGTTCCGATGTACTACCCGAACGACGCTGATAATGCACATCTACGCTCGCGACGGATAATAGGCAGAACGCGCCTATTCGACTGGTTCGCATATAGTAGCGCGGCACGGGTGTGTATTCGAGGCTCTCGGTTCGCTTCGCGAAATCACCGGCAATGAATGGATTCGTCGCGTGTCCCGTCTACTTCCTGTTACGTCGACCGGTCCTCGAGCGTGCGGCCCGACCAAGTTCGACGTCCTCTCATCGGGATCGGAAACGACGTTCCCGCGACACACCCTTGGCGCATAGGCCACCAGCTACCTGATACGTACGGCGGGCACTTGTTTAACGCCGTACCTCTTTCGATTCTGGCGCAGTGTGGATCTTAAAGTACGAACTGACACTACGCACGTTCCGTCGTTGCCCACCCAGAGGTGGATGCAAGCCGCAGGGTGGGACAGAGAGGATCTCCCATGCGCGTACTTCTACCCGCCCGATCAATATCCTTCCTTCCGCACCTCCCACACCTTCTGCTGCTCGCCGTGCACTTTCTCCGCCTCCTGTTCCGCTGCCCGCCACGCTCCTTTCCGCACGCTCGATGGAAATCTGGAAAACAGATCGGTCTGCGCGAGCCAGTAATCCTCTTGGCTCGTCCCAGAGATACGGGCTTTATCCAGATACTAATTTCGAATAAACAACGTTTATGCGCCGATCGCAGACCGAAAGTTACATCTCCTGTCGAACGAATCAAGCGAATTACTTGATTCCACGTCTCGTTTTTGACTCGTGACTATTATTAGAATAAACGTCTAGATAATTGTCTAAACAAAATTGAATTATCCGAATAATCAACGTTCGCAGTATTCTGTCCAGATGGGGAAACAAACTTTTGTCCGGACAAACATTTATCTAGACGAAAGTTGGTTCGCGTATTTTCTCTTCCTCCTGCCTTCCGCACGCTCGATGGAAATCTGGAAAACGGATCGTTCTGGTAGTCCTTAACTTCGTTGAGATTCGTCTAGATACAAATTTTAAACAAACAACGTTAATCGTAGTTTGAAAGTTCGAATTTTAGTCACAGAACGAAGTTATATTTCACGCTGAACGAGTATAAAATTTATGTGCGCAAGGGATCGATCGAATAAAAGTCACAAACAACTTGGCTCTCGTCTCTGGCTCATCGGGACTATTATTAGAATAAATATTTGTCTCGATAATTATATAAATAAAATGGCTTTCTCTGTACGAATCATCTGAATAAACGTCATTTGCAATGCTCGTTTGTTACGAATAAAAGTTTATCTGAATTAAAATTTGCCAAACACTGCTAGGAATTAGATGATCGAGCAGCAATTCTCAGAAAAAAAAAATTCGAAAAAAACCTGTAAAAAGAGTATAAACCTGTTTGTCCTTTTTAGTGGACCAATATTTAAAAAAAGAATATGATACTATAAAATTAATCGTATGATATTTAATTGAAGTTAACGCTGCGAAGCGTATCGGTCCAGTCATGCGATACTAGGGGTTAGGTGGCTATACCTGCCGTTGTTATGCATATAGACAGCTGCAAGGTCTCGGGCAAAAATGATCGGTAACTTTGCAATAAATATGCTTTGTAATACGGTCGATAAGTATTGGAAACTCAGTCTTTGTCAATGGCACTTATTGTTGGAAACAGTAAAGTTGTCACTGTTTCATGGAGGCCATGAGATAGGAATTAACATTGCTCCGAAAGAAATTCTTGAAACTACTCGATGATTCATATACAGGGTGTTCGGCCACCTCTAGGAAAAATTTTAATGGGGGATTCTACACGCCAAAATAAGACGAAAATCAAGAATACCAATTTGTTGATGGAAGCTTCGTTAAAAAGTTATTAAAAAATTAAATTAAAAAATTTCAAATCATTCTGAAAAAATTATTTTTGGTCGCGGAGGTCAATTACAATCATTTTTGGCGAATAGACATACCCCCGAAATCCTACCCACTTTCGAGAAAAAAATTCGGATAGGTGCTGAAATTTTTCGATAAAATTAAAAGATTTCAAATCGCGCTGGAAGAATTATTTTCGGTTGTGGGGGTCAATTACAATCATTTTTGGTGAATACATATACCTCCGAAATCCTATCCACTTTCGAGAAAAAAAATCGGGTAGGCGCTTAAATTTTTCGGCGCAAAAAAAATTTCAAATTGTTCTGGAAAAATTATTTTCGCTTGAAGGGGTCAATTATAATCATTTTTGGTGAATAGACATACCGCCGAAATCCTACCCATTTTCTAGAAAAAAATTCGAGAAGGTGTGAAATTTTTCGACGGAAAAAAAAATTTCAAATCGTCTTGGAAAAATTATTTTCGGCTGCGGGGTTCAATTACAATCATTTTTGGTGAATAGACATACCGCCGAAATTCTACCCACTTTCTAGAAAAAAATTCGAGATGGTGTGAAATTTTTCGACGGAAAAAAAAATTTCAAATCGTTTTAGAAAAATTATTTTCGGTTGCGGGGGTCAATTACAATCATTTTTGGTGAATAGACGTACCCCCGAAATCTTGCGCATTTTTCGAGAAAAAAATTCAGTACGGGCAGAACTTTAAACGTTAATAACTTTTTAACGAAGCCTCTATCAACAAATTGGTATTCTTGATTTTCGTCTTATTTTGGCCTCTAGAATCTCCCATTAAAATTTTCCTCAGGGGTGGCCGAACTCCCTGTATAATTAATCGGTCTTAATATCTTTTCCTTTGTAGATATTCTTAAAACATATACTTGTAATGTTGTCTAAGTATATAATAATTTGCATAATTTTCAATCAGTCTGTGAAAAATACACGTGAGATTGTATTCTCAATTTTTCATATAGATTTTGTAATTTTCCAGAGCTAAAAAGTGAAAGTTACATAAATGCGAGTAAAAATGGCTGTGCGACAGAAGCAACGCATCCGCCTGGCTTTTACATAGTATGTAACGCACGAGTGCCCCAACACGCTTCGTTACATCATAAACTTTTATTAATTTTCATACGGTTAAGTTTAAAGTGTCGCCTTCTTTGAAAATTTACCTGTAAGGAGAACAAACAGGACTACATTTTCAGTTTCTTTAGATTTTCCTTCAGCTATTAGAAACCATGTACAATTTTTAAAAATACTTGTACGTTCCTTTATTATCGAGGAAGACTTAGTATTGTTTGAGAAGTTATGCAGCGACAACTTCTCGGAGAGATAGATGGAATTTGATCGTCGTTATCTCTCCAGCTCGCTCTTTTGTATACATCGAGAACGAGAACGCGAAACAATGGAAGGGAGTGAGATATAATACAATTAACAGAGTGCTAGTAGTTCTACAAAGTGACGAGGATAACTTTGTGACATCTCCGACAATAATGTATTTCTGTGTAGAGGCGCCTCAAAAAGTAACTGATTTGTCCTTATATCTGCAACCAACCTAATTAGGTACATTATACATATACCAAAATAGTCTTTAATTTCGTTATTTTGAGAACTTATTTTGTAAAGGTTGTATTCTTGATTTACGAGAAAATAAAATCAATTTTTTGAATTTGTTACACCACTGTACGCCGCTATAGGACTGACACGGGACAATCGCAATGAATACAAATTTGGACAATTGTTGCAGGTGTTAGTATCGCCAATATTAGCAGGATTGGCCGTGGGTATCGGCGTTCCCGTTCTGTTATTTTACGTCTACGGTGTGGTCCCAGTTTCTCTTTGTCGAAGCGGAGGTTGTGGCGTTTCGACCAATGGAACGGGTGTTCGATTTGACTTTGACGACGAGAACGAACTGATGGGTTCTTTGGGTACCCGCAACGGTGGAGGTAAATACGTTTAATTCGTATTTAAATATTACATTTACAAACGAACTGTAAGTGTGTACGATCCTCCTACATCGAACTTATTTAAACGTAATTACAAGCGTAATATTTATGATAGATGCAGCATCGATAGATGTCGCGAGTCATCGTGGCGGTAATCCTTCGATAGGAGAAGCTTCGCTTTCATTAGGCAGCGGAAGCCAGTTGGAAAAGCTGGGTCGAGAAAATGACCGTGAGAGCGCCAGCAACGTAGCTCTCGCTGGCACCAGTCTCGCCGGAAGCATAGCTTCCAGCGTCCTTCCGGGTGGTCAGAGGTAGATTATACTTTGCTCGTTTCTATAACGCCCAATAGTTTCGAAATATCATCCGAGTTTTATACATACGCTACGTTTCGAAACAGATTGGAAGTTCAAGCGGACGTGACGTCCACGCAACGATTCAGCTTGTGCAGCGAAACTGTGTCCGCCACGACCAGTTTGTCCGAAAAGTCTGTAAACGCGTCCATCGCTTTGGATGATGGCGCAGCTTCCACGAGAGCCTCGGCTGGCTCCGTTCAAAATTTCAAGGTATCGCATAATCAAAGTTAGATCGATATCGATGTTATATCGTTTGTTGATGTTATATGTGTTTTGTTTAGTTCAAATCTCAAAAATTTGCGAACAAATTTTATTGTATAACGTATAGATAGATGGTAGTTCGATCAGCGGAGGAAGACCTACGGAAGGGGAGCAAGGGGCAAGCTCTATTGCCGGGGGTCACATGGACTCGGCAGGACAAGCTACGTCTTTAAGTTCGCTCGAAGAGGTAGCGCCAGGTTTAGCGAAACGCGCCCGACGCAAACCGACGTTAGATCGTCAATGTAGCGATTCGAGTAATTGGACCGTCTGCGGCGAAGACGGCGGTTCCGAACGCGTCAGATTCGATGATCATGTTAGTTTTATCGAGGCGGATCAAGAAAGTGTTGTTAGTACATGCGGGGTGAGCAATCGAAGCACTGGACGACGTAAACGCAACAAGGAGACGGAACAGGAAACGGATGCTCAAAAAACTTCAAAGTACGTCCGGATTTAAATATCAGTTAAAATGAATAACGATTATATTATTGTTATTTTTAGGAATTGTAACGGCGACTCGAATATTGATTCCTCAGCGGACGACAACCTGTCGCGGGAACGGGTCAACGTTGCCACTTTGAGAAATGTCTTCTTTTATAGTTCGACGGTGTCTACGGATCGCGAGAAGCGATTATCAGTGATAGAAGAACCGTCTCCTGCCGGAGTACAGAATAAAGGTGGTCGTTTTTCATCTTCCGACGAGGAATGCAAAACCAGTAATGCGGATGAAAATGTGACCTCTTAAGAACAAGTAAAGACTGAGTATTTTATCTATTAACGATGTACACGCGTCTTTTAAGTACGAGATGCGTAGATACGTATTCACATATGTGTGTATATATGTATTGTAAGTGTACACCGCGCGCGTGCATTAGCTTTGAACTTAATGTATATTAGAGTTCTGCAACGGGCGGGTATCTCAAGGTACTACCCGTTCATCCAATTAATGGATTAGACGATTAGAGTGTGTTCATGTATCGGTCGGGATAAATTGTAGTAGCTTCGGTGCTGCTACGGGAGGGTATACCATAGCATAGCCCGCAACCTGCCAATCATGCATTTACACGAGACTCACCTGGTCGATTGTCCCTTTATTTGACCATACCTATGCGTTCGATCTTTACTTAAACTCGCCCGACACGTATATTGCGATGCAACGAGGAATTTCGTAAGTCTGTAAACGGCGATCTATGTCGAATCTGTCAAATGATAAATAGATGCTAGTGATTAAAAATCAGATAGTAGACTATATTTGCAGAACTCTACTATATTTATGCATATTACGTATAAACGTACTATGAGTGCAATAGAGGGAACAAGGTAAAACTAACTTTGCAAAGCAAAGTACATCGAAGTAAACAGTATATGCATTCATATTTTCGAGAGGTGTGTAAATATTTGACATTTACGCGCGCGTGCACGCGCGCGCACACACACACACACACACACACACACACAGAGAGAGAGAGAGACACACAGACACAGACACACAGGCCTCACATTTGTTACAAACAAATGACATTAATTTAATGCAAATGATTTTCATCTTGTGCCAGTACATTCTTGAGCGAGGATGAATATTGTTGTAACGCGCAAGAGGTTATGTTCTTGTATGCAAAACGTAGCGCTAGCAAATCCAACATATTGGATTCGTTAGAATAAGAAAAAAAAAAAAATCGACACCAATTGTTGTATGACATAAAATAAGAGTGATTATATGAAAAGTTGAAACGAAATTATGAATAACTTCATAAAGTCTTTATAACGTTGCATTTTACGTCGAATAACAATTATCATTTTCTATGGATGACGTACTCATCGATTTGTCAATCATCTCTCCGGGTGTACAAGTATTATAAGAGTCTTTGTATATGAACAAATTTTCTAAATGTTGTCCTTTGATGTATGAAAATATACATAACATGAAATATATTTCTGAAGGCAGTGATTATGCCTTGGTATTGAGTGTATAGTGTTTTAGGAGAAAAATTTAAGATTACCATAAAAAAGAGATATGGTAGTATATTATCCTTCGCTTATATTTATTTATTTTTATCTTCAATGATTTACATATGATAATTTCAGGTGCTTTGTTAAGCATGTCAACAACTTTGAATTGTTTTTCTTGCCCATATATACACATTTACGTAATACTATGCACGAATCACTAACGAATATAATAAAAAGCATATTGTGGAACTATTTTTGCGATTTTACATTCTATAAACTTTTGGCTTTAAGTTTCAAAAAATTTAAATATATGTACATAATTTTGTAAAATTATCTGAATCGTACCTACAAACATATACATGTTTTTAATATATACACAAATATGTATGTTTTTGTTTATAATAGCTATGTTGTCTATTTGGATAAGCTAATGTCATACGTCCAAATGAGAAAATGTCTATGCAAAAATTTTTCATAGAAGTTTATATAGTCGTATAAAACGGATGTATGAATTCAAAAACAGCCAAATTGCGAAATATGACATGAGCTGCCATATCATGTTAATATATACACAGTAGATATTTTAGTTAAATAATGCATATTCTGAAAATGTGCCTAGAATAACTAGTACGTGGTACAAAATATAAAAAAAAGGCAAGCTTAATGTAGAACAAATTTTTAAAAGTATGCATTTTTACCGATATTTTTACGTATTTTAAATAATGATTTAAATATATAAATTAAACAAACGTACGTTTCGTTAATATAAAGTGGGGTGCAATTTTTAATACGTTAATATAAACAACATACACAAATCCACAAGGAATGAACTACTTTTACAACATTTAGTATTAGTTTCTCCAAACTTTAGTCATTGTACATTTTGTATTAAGACCACAATTTATTGTGTTACAAAAGTGTATCATTTAAAATGAATGTAAATTCGTAAATACAACAAAATATAATGTAAATTGTATACTTCTTTAAATTATAAGAATATGTTTATGCTGTACAAATTTGGTCAGTATTTTTTTTTTTTTCTTATTACGTTTTTATTTAATACAGATATTCAATAATAATACTGGATCGTTAGTTAGACTTGGAAGACTAAATGGTTTTATAAATTATTCTTATATTTACATACATTACATTCCTTATGCATATTATAAATTAAATTGATCTGCTTAAAAATAAGGGAGATTTTTTAAACAACTCATCTACTTTTAGTTTAAAAAGTTCACTCTGAATGGGTTCATTTAATTGGCAAAGAGGATTTTTTACAACATATTCCAAGTAAACCTGGAAAAAGTTAATTAGCTACATAATTTTATGTAAGCAATTAAACTTTATAAATTTATATTCTTAAGAATTTCTCAATTATAAATATTTCTTATAATATAAAGTAATGCCCTTAAGAAACATTATACAGGTATATTTACTCACCTCCTTGTACAATTGCTGTAATAATTCCCTAGCATTTTGTGAAGCATTATCAGTATTCAACACAAATTTTAATCCAGACGGGACTTCGAAATAATGTAACGTGTATTTACTGGTTTTATAATACAAAAACCCTTCCTTTGGATCCAATGGTGATATCTTACTTACGAACGATTTAATGGAAAACAGCATTCCATACATTAATTTAGCTTCCTGAATTTCATATAATTTCACATTCAATCAATTTAAATTTATTTGATAGAAATAATTACTATTTTATGAGTCACTTTGAAATATATTGACGTTGGCAAGGTTAGAAATAGTAGTTATTTCGCTGCATCATATCGGCAGTTCTTATTAATTAGTAATTAAGTACCTCTTCCTTTGTGATTCCAGATCTGTTCAACCTATTCCATTCTGCGTAATATAATAACGTTCCATTTTTAGAGAATATGTACAAATTGTGAATTGTCATATTAACCACAGTTACCGACTTCGGTCTGCGTGTGCAGTGTTACCAGATGGCAAACCGAAGCCCAGAAAAAGTTGCGCCTCCACTTACCTACCCTAATGAACAACCATAGACGAGGTATACGCGTAGACCTTTCACCCAATGTATTTTTTCGGTCCGTTTCTCTGGGGTCTCAAGACCCATTAGCATTTTCGTGTCACTCGCAACGTTACCAACAGATTCAAAAATGAATTTTAATCCCTTCCATAGTCAATTCACATGGATTTACGCAAAACTACAGTTCTTTACCTATCAATGCTAATTCGGTGAATAGTTTCTCAACTGACCACCATCCATGAGAAGAGGACGCTAAAATCATCTCCGAATTTTTCGCTCACGTATGGCAATTGTTCAAACTGACGTACAAAAAGACAAAAATTAACGAGATACACTCTTTCAAAGTGGAACAAAATGTTAAAAAGATCATGCATCAAATTGTAAGGGGATCCTCGTAAGAAGGCTTTAATCTTCGTAATGATTTTAATGGGTCGATGATCAACAATGACTAGCTTATAGTCACTGGTGGTCAACAGTGAGGTTGACATCAAGGTCAGCAGTCCAGTGAAGATCCAGAAATGGTCAAGAGGTGGGACCAATCGAAATAGTTTCTTTGTAGACAAGACAGTCTTAACTGTTAACTTCAACTTTGGCTCTGACTGGTCTCCCCACCCTTTCATCACCTTAAACATATAAGCAGGGTCTCTGCGGAGAATTCTTCAGTCTCGTCGCGGATCACCGCGTCGACCGTCGCGCGGGGGTGGGGGCGGTCCCGGGTGTGCAGGAACCTGCTTGGGGCGAGTTGAAGCGCCAGGCCCGGCAGTCCGTGGTGCACGCGTGGCAAGTGCGGTTGGCTCTGCCTACCGCGGGGCACCGGACAGTCGGGGCTGTTCGGCCACTCCTATGTGAGTGGCTGGACAGAGGCCATGGAAGCCTCACTTACAGGATGGCACAGGTGTTCTCGGGGCATGGCAGCTTCGGGAGATACCTGTGCCGGATAGGGAAGGAGCCGACGGCGCGTTGCTGCCATTGTGACGCTGAGCAGGACACGGCGGAACATACCCTCGAGGTATGCGCTGCATGGGAGGGTGAACGCCGTGTCCTGATCGGCGTCATCGGGCGGGATGTCTCGCTGCCGGGCATGGTGCGCGCCATGCTCGGCAGCGAGGAGAAGTGGAGGGCCGTGGCCTCCTTCTGCGAAATCGTAATGTTGCAGAAGGAGACCGCGGGAAGGGAGCGCGAGCGTCAGCGGCGTGCTGAAGCTCGCGCTCGTTTGGTGGCGAGAGAGCGTCGCCTGGGCGTCAGGCGACGCGGGCGGCCCCCTCGGCGTGGCGCATGACCCAGGCTGGGAGGGGGGTCCTGATAGGAGCCCCCTCCCGCCAGGCGGAGTAGGGTCGGACCGGATGGGGTGGCAGTGCCTCCTGTCCGGGCCCGGCGCACGGAGCGGCACCCTCGGTGGCCTGGTGCGGCCGTGAGCTGCCGGCCTCCGAGGGGTGGAGGGGGGGTCGCGGCGGTTGCGAGTTGGGGCTCGCAGCCGCCACTAGACGCGGCCCCGGGACGGATGGCGGCAGGAGGATGTGACCTCGTCCTGCCGCTATGAGACAGGGCGATTACCGGGGGGACCGTTTTGTCCCCCCGCGGGTGGGCGCAAAGCGCGGGCACGGGGAGGATACCGGAAGTATACTTCAAGCGATTCCCGGTATCCTCCCAAATCGTGCGGAAGGGTCACCGTGGGGTTTTTAGTGGGTAGGTCCCGCGCCCGTTATAATGGGCGCGGGGAATCCCACACACCCCTCCCGCCTCTCCCCAAAGAGGTGGGAGGGAGTCTTTCGAAGATTTTCCCCACGAAAAAAAAAAAAAAAAAAAGTCTCGTCGCGGATTCGGGAGTGGGCAAGTAGCCAGAAGTGAACCGGGGGGGATCGCTGCTGACCACTACTGACCACTACTGACCAATACTGACCAATACTGACCAGTGCCGGACGGTGATGACCTACGGTAAGAACTGTTTAAAAATTCTCTCCCCTCCTTTATTCTATCGTTTGATACCAATTTCGCTTCAATGAACTGATTTTGCCGTGCTTGTCTAACTGACGTTGCTATAATATGAATATTTTCTTACTTTACAGCTGGCCCAGTGGTAACTATCCTACGTACTGACAACAAGTAGTAAGTCCACTCCACTTATTTATATTTTACTATTTTTATTTGTTTGTTTGATGTGAATTCAAGCTTCGATATATATAATATTGCAGGATATAATAATGTAATATTGTTTTCTTGCTTGAATTCTCGTAATATTCTACGGAGGTACTTTGTTGATTCTTCCATTTCGTTTGATTGTTTGGTGTTGATTCAACTTGGTGTCTCGATCCAAGTTTCTTTCATTACAATTACGAATTTGATATGTATAACATTGTGTCGATGCATATATCATATTTGTTTTGACGACACTGATGAATATAAGATTTTTATTTTTACGTTTCAGTTTAAATTCTTGTAACATTTTGCTAATATACTCTGTTCAATTCCCTTGAACTAGTTGATAGATCATTTTTAAGTGTTTATAAACCTCCTTTTTAACCCCTTAGCTTAATGATGTTTCAGAGACATGATAAGTCTACCGGGCCAAACATGAACAAGCCGACTCAAAGACGTGATAAGTCTACCGGGCCAAACCTTGGTGACGCTTTTGGCACGCACAGTTGGAAATTAAATCATAAGGCAAAGGGGTAAAACAACTGGTTGTATATGTGCTTTCTTTGGCAAGTGTAGTTAGTATCTTTTGCTTAAAATTATAATCTTCTTGCACACCGCGATTTTTAAGATGACAAATGTCATAGTAGATTCATTTTTAATTCGACACTAATTTTAAAATGAATATATAATGAGTACATATACATATATGAGTAGTTCACTTTCTCTCGTCCGCTCGTTCTCTGGTTCTCGCTTTCCGAGATTATGTCTCGACTGAAAGGACCGGAGAGTTTTGCTCGATCACCTCTGTTTGATAGAATGAAACATGTGACACCTGTGTATTAGGTGTGATAGCTCTTACCGCTTCAACCCCGGTGCAGCTTGGTGCAGCTTGTTTCAGCTTAAGTGGGGCCTCACCGAGCGCATATATTCTCCTCTTTATACGGAAAAGAGAATGACCTCCGGTGAGAGTTCTTGACTCATATCCGTTCTCGAGTACTAAGCGGGTCCTGTTGTGATCGTGTGTCCTCCAGGACCCGGCGGTTGTACGTAGAGAAGCCCGATAGACATGGGTCAGGGGCGTGACTTGCTTTTCTGATAATCAAGGCCGGGGGGGATCAATCTGATACCCACACTCACTGCACGCTATGAGCACGTGTCGCGTCGCGTTTTATTTAAGCGTGCGATGTTTTTACACGCCGCAATTTTTAATATGACAAATGTAATATCGATCGAAAGTAGAGTCATGATTTTAATATCTTTTATAATACTGTGGGATCGGGAAGATAATGACTCCGCTCTATTCCGTTCCGCACAATTGTATTGTTGCTGTCGTACAACGACGTGACTCGTGGTGCGGGTTACGCTCGACTCTCTGGTACGATCATCGCCACCGTACCAAGAGGCCTTCAAAAACAAAAGACGGTCAGAGACGACGACAACGGCTTTTCGGCTCACGCGGCTCTGGTCGTCTCGTGTGCAACCATCGTCTCGTGTGCAACCATACATTGTAGCGGCTTCGAACGGCTAAGGCGTATGTGGTGCCTTGGCCGCCACAATACTTATAATTATATTAATTTTAGAATGAGTGTCAAATTAGTAGCTTCCGATTGTTCTTTACCCTTTTCTATAATTAAATTCACTTTCATAATTCAGTTGACGACTTTCGGTATCTTCGATATCAAAGATACCCAAAGTCTTTCTTTACTTATTAAAATATATCATTCGATTGACGTGCAAGAAGATATTTCGCGACGAATACATTTTAGAGTCAAAGTAACCTGGTATATTATGTACTATTTTTACTTTCTCACTGCACTTGCCTGTAGTTGTAGTTTTACTTATATTGTTTTGTTTATTCTCTTACTTATCTATTAAGCAAGTTTCTGTTACAGAGCAAATTCCTACGGAAGTTTTAGGTTTATAGAAGTAACAATTAAGAATTGTTACAATTTTGTTTGATATTGCTTTGTTTGTGTTTCAGGAAATCATCGTGGGATAAATAGAAGATAGAAGAAAGAAGAATGTATTTCATGTATTTTGTTTCAGATTGCTTAATTTATGTTTTAATAATTTAGATTTATAGTTAGGTAGAATGTAACAGTATGTTTCTGGAAATTTTCGTTGAAGGATCAACAAGGAAGAATATATTTTCTATGTATTTTGTTAGATGATTAGATAGGTAGGATGTAAGTGAATTTAGATTTATAGTTAGGCAGGAGTTTGGTTCTCTATATTAATCATTACATCAGGCAGGCAATATTTTGGTCTATTTCTCTGTTTTGTTGATGAGAATTTAGAAGCAAATTCTTTCTCAAAAAACTCTTTCGTTGGTTGTTTCCTTCGTTGGTTGCACTTTCGTTTATTGCTTCTTCGACCAACGATCGCTGGTCACAAAAGATCTTTACCAATGGAGGGTGATTGGGAATCGGTTAGGGCGGGTCTCCATTCGCAGCAACCTCCACGTGGTGAGACCTGGGTAATATTATTTAGCTTTTAATTAATAATCGTATCACTCTCAGCTGGGTAATGCAATTATTAATTAAAAACTAAATAATATTAGCAAATTGGCTGTGATCCGCCTTGCATAGGTCATCATAAATATAGAGCTTCTTCACTAGGTTAGTTTTGATTCTCATTGATTCATCAAAGGTTCTAGAGTATTGTCACAGATGATGTATAGAAGTAGATCCTTCATCCAATGTATTTTTGCGGTCTATTTTTATAGTGTCTCGAAACCCCATTACCATTTTCGTGCCAGTCGCAACGTTACCAACAGATTCAGAAATGAATTTTAATCCCTTCTATAGTCAACTTACATTTATTTACGCAAATACTACAGCTGTTTGCCTATCAATAGTAATTCAGTGAATAGTTTCTCAAGTGACCGCCATCCATGAGAAGAGACCGCTAAAATCACCGAATTTTCAGGTCGGTATGGCAGTCAGATTGGGACGAGAAAGTCCATAAGGTGTAGGGTCTACTCGTATACCTCGTCTGTGCTTTTTCCATTATTGATTAGGCGAACGTTCGGACAAGTAGGGATCTATATTGCCGTGCGAAACTGCTGCAAGGTACAAATAGTGCTCGCGGTCTGGATCGGACGCGATCATCGTTTCGAGTACTTTTATTAACGCGTAAGAGTATCGTGGTAGGCGAGCACCGAGTTCACCACATAAAGCGTTGCTTTTCGATCGGTACTTCCTCCGTTGAGCGTGCCATTTGGCTTTTCAACGTTGAAGTAGAGTCAAGGGGAAGCTAAAGCCGGCCAAGCCCGAGAGAAGCTTTACCGTAGAGCCGTATAATACCTACGCGAACGACGCTATGCAAATAAATACGGCACAAACGAGAATGTAGGAAAGTAAAGCGGAGAATAAATTGAAACGGCGAACGCGTCGGCAAGAATAACAAATTATGAATGATACGTGTTTATAAAATGCACCGTAACGGGTGCACGAGCTACGTGGAAATTAAGCGTACCATTAGAAATGTCTAAGAAATGGAACGAGTCTTTGACGAGGAAAACAACAAATGAATAGAATTGGGGTCCACTGTCTCGTCTTTAAAACTCTTTTACTTGGAAACTTTGCTAAGACGGAATCCCTGCGACCCAAGATTTTAGCTTTTCCCTTGAAGTTCAAATTATCGAGTATCGTATATGGTATTATCGTAAGCGTACAATCTCGAATAAAGTACCTGTTCCGCGAATGAAAGAAAATAATGATATGCTATCTACCGACGATCAAAAGATGATTGCGAAGCTCGCTCGAAGTCTGAGCGGACGTTAATCGCTATGCAAATATTTTGTGGTAAAATGATCTCGAGAAAGAACAGCATGCATTAAATTTGCAGAAGAATGACAGAAATCCAATTAGAAAAATATCCACATTAGCGTGGCGACACCTCCCGTACTCGCCACCAGAGGGCTACGCTGTTGTTTCTCTCGCAAGCGTTTAACTGACCCTTCCGTTCCTACATGTACGATCGATTATCCGAATATCGTGACGAAAATATCTATGTAAAACAAATGGTTGCGTCAACAGCGCTTAAGAATGATTCGATAACAATAACTGTGGAAGCCCGTAAATCACAACACGGAACGCGAAGCGGCGACTGTTTCCCAGTGCATCGTGCGTTCATAGCTCGAAACACCGGGGGCAGACAAGTACACAAGCCTGTAATATAATCACCCGAGCCCAAATGTTTGAAACTGCGAGCTTAAAACGGTATACATATAGACCCGTAGATAGCCTCTGCCGTAGCACAGGACTATATTGACCCTGACGCAAGCTTACCAAGTTTGCCAATAGCGTCCCTTCCGCCGTGGTCGCTTCTGTTAATTTCATTCGCAGTGGTAGTTCGCCCGCGACTTTGGCCAGCCTCCTGCCTACGTTCTACGATTTAACGGTTAATTTATCGATAGCATTGATCGCATCTGCCCCCGTGGCGGGGCCGCTCTCGAACACCGGAAAAACATTTCGCGCTAGTTCCGCGACCGGCGTCAATAAAACGGCCTACAATAAACCGACCGCGTGTATTGACAAAGTACTTTAGCCCACGAGTACCTCGCAGCGAGTCGCAATAAACGACACCGTGACTTCCATTTCTGGATGTTTTGTTTGTTCGTTGTGTTACTCTTTCGTTTTTGAACGACCGTTTCGAAACAGATCGATCGACATGCAAAACGGCAACCGCGGCCGCTGGACAATTTTTATCGAGGCTCTGAATATCTTTTTCCGGTCGAACGAATTTTATTAATTATTTCCAAGCATCGGAGACGCTCGAACTCGTCTCGAATCATTTTTCATCGCGACCAGCAAATTTTTATGAAGGAGGAATAGAAAAATTATTTTCCTTTCTCTCTGTTATAAAGTCGAGGTCTTTCAAAATTGCATCACGTTTGATTGTGCGCCTCCGATACTTTTCACCCCGACATTGCTCCCAGATAGTTTCGGAAAAATTCTAGTTCACGCTTACGGAGCTTTTCAAGAGTTTTTAAGTGCTCTCGAGATTTCAAGATCTTTGAAGGACTCACTTGTTTCTTGTTTGCCTCAATTAAACATATCTGATCGGATGGACCCTAGAGTTGCTTAGGGCACAAAGTCCACGCGTCGTCGGTCAATATCTCACATGGAAAAGTAGGGATTAACGAAAGCCCCCGCGATCGCCGAGCTTGTGAGAGGTATCTGGCTCCGGAATAAATAAAAACAGAGGCAGGAGGGAAAGGTAGCGTTGCACACGGGAGCAGAAAATCCCAGAAATATTTCACGGTACGCGCATTACACGCGGAAGCTCTATAATTCGTGAAATTTGTGAGTTACCGTCGGTTCTTTATAAACGATAAGCCGCTTTTGTTTGCCTCACAATCACCGGGGCTCCATATGTGCAGCGGGAAACAAGTTTGCAAATCGTCCCTTTTATCCGGAACCCGTAGAGCAGATTTGTTCACCTTCCCTATTCAAATCGTTCCCCTTTCACGCGATACTCGTGCATACGCAATCGCGAGATCATCCCGCCGCTTGTTCTCCCGGATATATAAAACTTTTCTTCCAGTCAACATTTTCACGATAAAACAAGCACGTTTTCCTTTCGACGTTCCTTCCATCTCTGAATTCAACTTTTGGAATTTTAAGCAGCCGGCCGTCGGACGTCTGGGAAATCATCGGAGGCTATTATTGCGTTTCCGAACGGAGCATCGCGATCGTCACCTTTCTCGACTTAATCAACCTATCGCCCGTTCGTGATAACGATTATAAACGTTTCAATGTAAACGATCGAACTACTTTTCGGTAAAGAATCGTGGCTGTAAACGTTCCGAAACGAACAAAAAGATAAAGAGTTTACTCGAATCGCTTATAATGTGAATTAATTTTTTTATTACGCAAGCAACGTTTCTTTTATAAATATCTTTTATAAATAACAATCCTTTTGTTAGACACCCTTTTGAATTTACAAGCTATATTCCTTCGGTGTATTAATTATTGTTACAGTAGTTTAGAAATGTAGACTGAGATAAGTTCATATTTTCAATGTAAATCGAAAAGTCCTTTACCATTTTTCGATACGAGGCTCCGTTATCAAGATATAAGGGCTCGAAATTTACAGGTCTGACTTCCGGCCCGCGTTGTTTGAATCCCAGTTGTGCAGTCACGTTCTAATTCTTCGATCATAGTGGAAAAAATCGTTGATGTTCGGAAATTTTACATTATAAAATAGAATTTTAATTATTTCAATTTGCAAGCATTTTTGTCTTCGGTAATATGTACATTTTGACGGTTTCCTTAAAAGATTTGGAATTGGGACTGTTCGGTTCAAAGAATTCAATTTCATTTATTTAACGACCACTGTTAGTGTAATTCAGCTTACTGGAAATGTTTCAATTAATTCCTTTTCGTAGAAATGGCTTTTTCTTGACAATTCGGCCATAAAAACCGACTTAAATTAAGCGACTTTTTATTGTTGTAATACTGACTGGATGGTTGACGACTTTCATTAACTCGTGACCGAATTTTTAGTACAGTTAAAAGTCTATTGCGTTTGATAAAACTTTTATACATTGGTCTCCTTGACTGATAGTTACTTTTGATCTACGTCGCTTCAAACAATACGTTGAACCAATATGTTGATTTAATAAGTTGACTTGTACTTTTAAAAATGTATATGTTTGCACTCAGTGAAAGGCAAAGTACGCATAGATACCTCTGTAAATTACATTCAATCTTCCACTTTATCTTTCTATTTGAGCGATAAGCTATCGTTATCGATAATATAATATATTCGACAAAACGTTACTGGCAACGTTTGACAAATTATTTCCTTAAAAATTATTGAATACATTTTGAACATTCGAGTACTTGCAATCGTACAATATCTTTTCAGTTATTATTCAGATAAATTTCGAGTAAACAGGATGCCATTCATGAATATCGAGCAAGGATTTATTTTCGATAAATGGAAAGAAAAATTTGTTCCAATAAGTTTTTATTTGAGTAAACGTCTCTTAGGATTAATAACTAAGCTGGTGCTTTGTATGAAAGACGGATCAGCTGTTATTCGGATAAATTGATTGCAAATAGAATTTTCTTTGTACAACCTTTTTATACTGTTTTTAGACGTATAGAACGTATAAATTTCTAAATTTTTGATACCTTTTTTTGGTCTAAACTTGTGAAGTGTGACGTGAAATGCCCACAGGTGGGAGCTTAAATTTAGCCCGCGAGGGATCAAGTTGCCCGTGTCTGCCCTGTGAATTCAGATGCTAGGGAAGGCAAATCGAATCCAAATATTTTCGAAAACGTTCGATTTTAAGGCGTCCAAACGCGAAGGAAACAATATTCTGAAGTATCTTTCTCGAAAATAATGGATAGTGACTCATGCAATTTAACAAAATTTCTACAGAATTTAATTTTTTCTTGATAATATCTACAACACCAATCTCTTAGATAGCCTACATCCTCTTTATCGATCATTCGTTGAAAGAATACGAATAATTACTTCATAGAAAGTATCGTTACTGAATACACCCGATTAGTGGAAAAATGTATCGCTCGTGGACGTCTTGATTTTCTTCTATCACTCGTTTCAATATCTCTTGAGTCATAGTGGTTGATTTATCGGTTGGAAGTTTCTCATTAATCGATTAGCGAAAGACCCAGATTATTATATCGTTTCTTAATTACTTTATCGAACGGAAGAACGTCGATGTATCTAACAATGTTGCCAACCCGAGGTCGTCGTTTCGATCATTTACAGAATCGCGATTTTTAATTCTCAAAAAATCGCTAGAATTAAATTTCACAATACACTTCGCGAGTTTATTTTCAGCTCCATTTATCAGTCCGTGATTCCTTGCTTTCTGAAATGTTTTTTTATCAAAGTCGATGAAGATTCGATACATTGTACGGCGAACGCTGTAAAGAATTTCTGAATGAAACAGGTTGATGGGTTGTTTCGTTAATATCGTTCGCGAATCTATCGGACGGAAAGCCAGGTAAGCACGTTTTTGAATTTGTACGCAGCTATCTGATTCTATGCTGCTTTATCGGGAACGAATCGATTATATCGTCTCCAGGTTGTTCACGCTTGATACACCGAGGCAGTACAAACAGAGTTACTTATCGTTGTAATACGCGGTTAATATGGCCATCGACGCTCGAGTGTATCAATAATTAAACAAAACGTGAAAGGAGATCGAGTCGAACAAACATTCTTTCCGATCGTCGAGACGAAGGTACTCAGGATTCTCGCGCGAGCCGTTCGAGTACGGTCGATCGATCGATTCGATATCTCGTTGCGCTTTTAATATCGTATCGACAAAAATATATTTTTTTTCCCTCGAGTCGCGACGAGACTTCGCTCCGCAACGTGTCGTCGCGTTTGATTTGTGACCCGCGGCGTTATGAAGTGGATTCGGAAAACGAGTCGCGATAATGGCCCCTGCCGATTATCTCGATACCCGACGTTACACAGTTCTCAAACCGTCGCGAAGCTGTTCAGACAATCGCGATTGTCGTTTCGAAGGAGAGACGGTACGACTCTACGTCGAACTCGCGATATATCGCTCTCGGCTTCGGGCTGAACTTCTCTCGACCTAACCATGACGAACGCCACGAAAGAATCGCAGAAGGTAAGCTAAGAGCACCTTCACGATTTTTGTTTCACCCTCTATAACCAAAAATTACGTTTTACTTCTGGGGGGGGAAAAAATTGTACGATACTGATAAACTCCAACAGCGAGATTTAAATTGGAAGCTAGCGAACGTAACATAATTGTTTTATACCGATTGTTCGTAGGTGTATTGCTGTAATACTTTAATTGATATATATTGACGATAGGATTAAATCAGACTTGAAAGATGTAGGTTATGAATTTGTGAGTTTAGAGTCATGCTGGGAGACGCAAGGTCAGCTTATGATTTTTGATATCCGGAGCCGAAGAATGGTTAGTAATCTTCTTAATGAGGAAATCTCTCGATGAGATTAACTGAATTCTTAGATACGTTTGTATACATATATGTAATCTTTTAGTCGTTGCTCTTTGGTATTAGTGGTTGATCCGAGCGCGTGTATCTGTGATTTTTAATCTCAACGTCTCGATAGTTTTTAGGTCTTCTTTGGGAGTAAACTTGTGGATCGTATATTTAATTTTTGGTTCTAGGCAATCGTTTAATTTTTATAATCGTGATGGGAACCGTGGGGCCTGTGTGTGTTTGTGAATGTTAAAAATAGAATCTCAACACTGAGATTGAAGATCACAGACACTCTCATTCGATCTAACCATTTCTACATAAATCTTAAGATATTTTTTAGGGCGTCAAGAGTCAATTATATGCACATTCAACAAAAAATTTTCAAACTTGGTTTCTTCGAAAACGAAGATTCGTACGACAAAATTTAATTCATCGCTTTCGATTTATCTCTTCACGAAGAATTGCCCGGTTGTACCACGAATAACGAAACGCTTAGTTTTCAATGTCGGTCCTATAAAGAATTTCTCAAACTGAAACGATTCAGGCAGTGTTGTGGAATAAGGAAGCGCGTTTGGCTACCGGTTGCTGGTACGCGTAGCTGAGGCGTACGCTCGAAGCTGTAAAATATCGAGGATTAGAAACGTCATAGCTGTAAGGTTGAAATATTTATCGCTTGTACTATATCATATTGCAAAGTACTGGCAAGCATCGTCAGACTCGAAGATAGGGTCCGAAGCAACCTTTCCTCTACCACGGATATCCTTTAAATAATTTTTTGTTGTCGCGGTCCTCCAAGACTTAATTCAAGATTTAAATCGTCTTATACTTTACTGAAATTACAATGTAAATAATTCTTTTAACCCTTTGCACTCGTATTTGTATTTGAGAAGACCATCCATCAACTGGGAATTTTTATTCGTATGCGATCAAAATGAAAATATGGAAAATTATATACATTTAACCCTTTGCATTCGTATGTCGCCGTACAGGAAACATTATACGTTTTATTATTATACACATATTTACATTAGTATTTCATTCTAGGGACCCTTGTTACAATGTTTTCTTTTAGTTTCTGCTTAAATGTGTGTGTGTACATATAGAATCAAATAAATAAATAGAACATAAAACATTTTCCCTTTTTTATCTTGGCTAATTGGTATTGTCCCCAAGGTCATTTGTTTATAAGAAAAATCATCAAAGAAAAATAAAATATTGGAACTATATTTCACACATTCATAAAAGCTGGTAATAAAAAATATACCGAAGCCTCATATTTTATGTAGTACAGCATTATTTTAGCCTGTAGTATTCCTGTGTGTTCTATGTGTTCCCTCTAATTTAAAAGTTAGTTTTATATATTTTTTAAATACTTTGAAAAATCAAAATTTATAAACACATATTATATAGATTTTTCACTGTTCGAGAGGGGATGCGATACAGATTACATTTGTGTATTCTTAAACCGACAAGTTAAATTGTAATATCTTCCCATAAAAATGTTTTCATTTTGATCGCTAACGTAAAAAAAATTCCGAGTTGATTGATCGCCTTCTCAAATATGAATACGAGTGCAAAGGGTTAAAAGAATTATTTATATGTGTCCTCAGAAAAATCATACCCATGCGTACTGTAAACGGTTGATGACGATAATTAACCCCTTGACGTACGATTTAATTTCAAATAATTTGTCGAACGTTTTCATTTTGTTTAAATTTGTTCGTACGAGGAATGACCACGAAAAAGGATGGATTTATTTTATGAATACCTCGTAAATGTAAAAATGTGTAGATTTTAATATATAAGACTTTATGACGAGTAAGTAGCCTCATGATTGTGAAACTTGACACCAAGAGCCAGACTCGTCATTGTACAGTAAGGGGTTAATTTTATCACGTTTTACTTTTCCCGACTAAAAACTCTAAGGGGGATTTTGAGCACCTTGGAGGCGCGACGCGGTGTCCTCCCACGCCTTTACGCCGTTTTGGGGATAGATACGTGGAATCAGAACACGAAATCGAGAAGTCTTGGACGGCGTTTGACTGGACTAAACAGTTCGATAGACGCAAAGTAGATAGCACGTGGGCAGCCTTATCCGCGCTGTGGTTCGCCCGGGGAGGATCGAACGTCGACGTGGACATGCGAAATTCGTTCATTGGCAAACAATGGACTGTCAGGTGTCGCGCGTATGGACGGCTGCCCGCTGGGACGTTCGATACGCGCGATACGGATATCGCGCGTTCAGTTCAAATCCTGTCCACCCCGAAATTCTGCATTTCGCGATCGAAGCACGAACAAAACGGGCAGCGTGTGTGTATTGTGCGATGGAAACTCGTTAGCAGCCGCGTGTTACGAGGTTCCTCGGAGAGCGGTCTTTGTGTTTCATCATCCCGGGGATACTGTGCCGGGCGAGGCGCGATTCGATCGCTCGAATATTTCCCTAACCCTTTAACTGTTGCAAACGGTCGGGAAAAAATAGCTTCTTGTTTGCGAACACCGATTGCACGGGCCCACTTCGATACCAGGCGTCCCGCTTTAAATTTCCTCGAAGCTTTTCAATTATATTCACGTTCATTATTTAAGAACCTATCGTGTGCATACAGTAGCTCACGAAAGTATTCGAACGCTTCTAATCGACATCATTAATAAATAAAACACACACGTTAGGTTTAAATTTTCAAAGTAAGATCGTAAGTAAAGTCACAGGAGCCTCGAGAATGCATACGTCCCAGGCGTCTCGCTTTAAAGTTCCTCGAACTTTTTCAATTATATTCGTGTTCATTATTTAAGAACCAATCGTGTGCATACATACGTATTAGGTCGTTCCATAAGTTCGTGCCGTTCGATATTCTGAAATTAACGAGGATAAAATTTGTAATTCAATGGAAAGCAAACGAAATTATTCAGTTTAGGGGATTTTCGAAATTTTAAGTGTATCAACATCAACGATTCATAGAAATTTGAAACACATAGATATTACGTCAAAGCTCGATGTTTGAAATTTGTTTAATCGCATGAATATTTTTGTCAGCATATAATAAAACCGAATCTTGTAAGAAATACAACGATCTCCAGGCTTAATGTGTAAATAATTTGAAAATGTCAACATTTTAATAAGAAATCGAGAAGTGGTTTACTGTTTTTTATAAAATCCAGTACATATTTAAAATATTGTTTTATGGTAAGACCTAATATATGCTCTGTAACAGAAGTTTCTCATTTTCGAGTTACTTTTCTTCAACTGTCAGATTACCTACTTATAATAGATGGTCAATGATTTGCTGAATTTAAAACGAGAAAATGTTTTCCCACCAACTTGGAAAGCCCGGTGGTAGCGAAGGGTTAAATCAGCTCGCGTCGATCGAACAAGAAAAGTTTTCGTTTTCTAGGCCGCGAGTATAATTATTCGCGTTAATCGTGGGAAGCAGCGTGAATTTCTTTTAAATTCGAATGGGTTGTAAGGCCCTCTTAACCCTCCCTCGCCAAATTAATATTGAGCGACTAGTTGGTTTTGCCGGAAGCGGTTTTCTGCGATATGATTGCTTAGAATGCGAATGAGGAGAATCGAAAGACGAGAATCGAAAGACAAGTCCTTAGCGACGAGTGTTCTCGAAACGATGGAACTTGAATATTTGAAACGATTATATCAGCTATCGATTTGGGGGAGGAGGATCGATTTTCCTGCCCCGTTGGGCCGGAAACTCCTCCCCCACCCGATCGTGATGGAGGAAAAGTCCCAGGTCACCCTGGACGAGAGTGACTGAGGTTTTGTCCCTAAGTCGAAGGCCCCGTTAATTTTGCCGAGGAAAAAACGGAACTCCGGATTGAGACGCGTCGCTGCACGTGCGTTGCAGCTGTTTTATGGCTGTATTGTTCCACGAGTTGGCGATGGTCGTTGCAGAGGATCGTGCCGTCCGCGGAACAATACAGCCCTTCGTCGTTCAACTCGGGCCTAGCGCTTTCGGAATGCTAAAGTGTTTAAACGTTTTACGATGAAATTTGTCAGATGCGGAATATTCGAAGACTTTTTCGACAAAGTCAAGTTTCCGCATCTGGCACCATAAACGAGAGGAAAAACACGAGCTGACTGGACGGAACGCCGGAGGACCACGATTCGCGCAAAGAAAGCGAAACCGCGACAGCCTCGTGGCCAGCGAACGAGAATAATCGGACTCGCGTGCATTGATACGCGCACGGAACAATGGTAACAACGTTGCACGGAAAAGAACAACGTTCGGTGGATCTTATCTGTTAGCGGCTTATAGCGAGAGTAGATTAAACTACCAATACGCGGTGCCGTTAGACTTTAGAGATAAATTCGTTCAATTCGAGCGTTCCTCTAATCTCGTTACGTAAATACCTTGGGCGGTCCTCCAGCGACGCGGTCGCATTCCCGTTGTCCACATTACGTTCCACCAGTATTGTCTTCCCGCGGTTTTCTTTCCGTTACTTGCTCTCTCTCTCTCGTTGGGCGAATGTACAGTGTGACCGTAAAGTTCCCGGCCTGATCGAACGGGGCTGTAGCGATTAGAAATGGAGCGAACGAAACAGGGACGAGAAAAGGAAAAGGTGGAAGGAAAAATTGGCGTTTCATCCTGGGTCTGTTAGTGGGCTCATAAATAAGACATTCTAGCAGACCTCGGACGTTCAAGCGTTCGAAAATAATGGAGAACCTGTGTACGAGGTATCCTGGTTATCGTGGTACAACCGGGAAGTGATTGTCTAAAAAACAGGTCGAGAATATAGAATAATATTCGGTCGTGCGACCTTTCGTTGTCGAGGAAATCCGTGGGATGTGATTCTTGATACTTTTAACTGCCTTTCTGAAATTGTTTGTGAAATCAACAATTTTTTAACAATTTAATAATACATACTTGATTTGAAATTTAAATCCTATCCAGACTCGTTTTCTTTAACGCTAGAACTACCGACGCTTATGGTGTACTTATTTGTACCAAAGATATTAAATAGATACTCGAAGAACTGTATGAAAATAAATGTTTGTTCATTCTCGTCTAGAATACTATGGTAAATTTTCCAGAATGTGTTAGAAATTATGAATTACTCGTTTTGACCACTTCATTGGTTCTAGTGTTAAGAGGGTATTATTGTTTAGACTATCATTTTTCGGCCTTTCTTGTGATTTTGTTTTTAACGATAGATAGGCTGTTTTGTACTGAGATTTTGCAGATGTATTTATTCATTTTATAAGTATGTACAGTATTTTTTTCTTAAAAAAATATTAAAAATTTTGGGAGTTATAACTTCTTGTTTAAAAAAACACATTTAAATTCATTCAACAAATTCTAGTTCAAAGGAAAAAAATACTAAACTGCATGACGATCAACGCCGTCGACATAAGGAACAACATTTATTATTTTATCCAAAGAAAAAAAGGATATTTGTATCCTGAAATGCTAAAGAATATATGTGAAAAGTGGCAAAAAGTTTCATCAAACTCTTATGCTGTAAAAATATTGTCAAATATCACTTCTCGTTTTACCATTTTACATGACTCTTTACCCCTTAACACTTTGACTGCCAAGTCGTCTACATATGGGTGACAGGATTTTTAACTATGCAACTAAAGCAATTAATTCTCAGGTTGAAATGTTAAAAAAATATAAATTTGAATAGGATTCATGAATTTTAGCTAGGTTACGAAAACGAGCGCCGAGACAAATTTTAATTTATGTAGTTTACAATTGTACAAAGTCAAAGTTTTGGTCTCGTAAAAAATTTGACGGTTTTAGTTTGGCAGTCAACGTGTTAATATCTCACCATATGAAAGGCTAAGTCTCAGATAGACGAGTAAAAAGTCCACTGCAATTCGATTTAGATACTACGATAAAAAATTCTTTGAGAATCGTACGATTCCGGACAAAGTTGCAATTTAATTTATACATATATCGTATGTACTTGAATTAGAAATTCACTCGAATGTCGGGTGCCTCGGTTTTGAGACTTCTCGGTTCCGTAGGCGCCTGACTAATAATTTATATGATGGAAATATGATGTAGATCGTGTTATTGGCAGGCGAGAAGGGTTTCTCTTGGGGTCGGCGGTGCCATGGTGGAGCTGTCGCAGGATCCTGAACGGGGTAGCTGGGCTAACCCCGTCGAGTTTGTTCTATCCTGCATCGGGTATGCCGTTGGCATTGGCAATGTTTGGCGTTTCCCTTACCTTGTATATCGTAACGGCGGTGGTACGTATGTGCTCGTAGCTGTTGCAGCTGGTGAATAGTACACGAGAGCGGGCGTACGTACACGCGTGTCCACGCAAACGGGGCCCTTGACGAGAAAAACGTCTGGTCGAGTTCGCTAAACAGGACAGTCACAGGGGTGGGGGGTGGGGGACGGGGGACAGGGCGGGGGGCGGACAAACGAACTGCTAGGATTACACGGAATGATTTATTCTCGTTCGCGGCGCGTTTTTCATGAAAAAACAGGGGGGAAAAAAGGGACAGAGAAGGGAGGACGGAACGAAACGCGAACGGGGCGCGGTCGACGTGACGAAACGGTTAATTCGAATAATTAAGCGCAGTTTGGCAGCTCGTGACCGGCGCGTTCGGGAAATTTAATAAATCTTTCCTGGCCCGCGCGTGCGGTTATGCCTGTTGATACGGTCGCTGGCGCGGGGGTTTTATTCGCGTAAAACGGCCGAAAAGGAAGGCGGCATCGCCCGCGTTCTAAACGCTCTCTCTATTAATTATTCTATTTTCGTTTTCGCTATTTCGCTTTATCCGTTCTATTTACGCTGGTCGTTCTTCCGTTGTTCCGTCGCGCACGGCCGCTAATGAAAGATTGGGAACGAGAGGGGCGCGTGTATATTAACAGACCGTATTTTATCGCGTTAATCAGGCACCGGGGGTCAGATAAATTTTAATTAATTTGCATTAGAAGTCCGCGGGAAAATCGGCCAAAATCGTGTACATTTAGCTATCGCGGTTCACCGCGAACGAATATTAACGAGACATTGATCGAGTTAGAGAACGTTTCGTTTAGCGGCAATCGTAATCGATATCAGTTCTCACGGTTTTCAATCTTCGGCGTTTCCGCTCCTTCCCCCTCACCCCACCCCACCCTCGGTGTAACGATTCGATGCACTCGATTTCAATTCTTAGCCGAGGGACGCGAACTGCTCGACGGTATTTACGAGTAACGCGAAAATTAAGAATCTGATAATCATCGAACGCGAAACATAGAGAATTCCGATAAACACGATTGACGTTTCGATGATGCTTGAGCTTTCAGACTAGTCGAAGCACGGGTTTGTTGACGCGAGTCTGGTATATCGTTGTCTGTGGGATTGTCACAGGCTCGGGATTCTGATACGACAATTTGAGAGACAGGTGATTTTCTCTTCACCTTAGGGCAACAGGTAGATTCTAAATCTATCGTAATTCTGTTATTAGTATGTAATACATATATTACGTAGTGTGCGTTCAGATAATAAATATCTAAATACAGGGCTAACGCGGGTTATAGTAAAGTTTTATTTGAGTAATTGACGATCGATTTCGGTGTTGTGAAATAATAAGAATAATTCTATTAATATTTTTAAACGTAGTTACATTAAATATCTAAGACCAGATATTAATATCAAACGATTTAAGTATTTACTGTTCATATTTATGTTTATAACCTAGTCGTTCGATTCTCCTAACTTCCAATTCCTCTACTAGTTCGAACGATAGACGTCCTGCTGTGCTCTCGTTCATGAGAGATTGTTGTATACATTGGTCTTGTCTTTTTTTAGGCGCCTTTTTAGTACCGTTTATCATAATGTTGATTACAATGGGATTGCCAATATTTTTTCTGGAACTTGCGATCGGGCAATATTCCGGTCTCGGACCGAACGAAGCGTTCACGCGAATGGCTCCGGCGTTTCAGGGCCTCGGTTATTCCACCCTAGTCGTGATTATGCTGGTGATGATCTACTACATGGTAATCGTGGCGTGGAGTCTCTTTTATACGTTCGCCTCGTTCTTCCCGAAACTCCTCTGGGCCTATTGCGATAACGACTTCAACACGAATAGTAAGTATAGAACGAAACAGTCATATTCGTATTCCTTGTCAATCATTTATTTTTCATTGGTGAACATATTCGACAAACTTCCCTTATTACGAGGACCAGGCAGTCAGAAAATCGATCTTTTCTTTTCGAAAGTAGTATGTACTATTCAGAAATTAAATGCCAAAGTTTCATGACGTTGTGGTGAGAAGTAAGGATTTGGGCGGTGAAAATGCTACATGGTTGTTTGACAAGATTTTGCTATAAAAAGTTTGTATCAATTATTTAATTATTTATACCTAACTGTTTTTTTTTTAATAAGCCCTTATAAAAAGGCTCAATCTGAATGCCTGGTCCCCTTAATACGGTCGCCTCACATTAAAGAGTACACCTGAATTATTCTCTTAATTTGTATGTCGCGAAAAAGTGTCGATTTGCACAGTTTTCAAATTAAGTAAATTTAAAATTAAACGAGATCGTGCAAATTATTATTTATTAAAAAAGTAAGAAGGTTATCGAGGCGTTTCGTTTTTAGGTTGACTACTCTTTAACGCGTTACCGTAGTACATTCGTGGTTTATTGTTGCTGTAAAATTTCAAGCGGTCGCAGAACTGTTTTAAACGATTGAACGACGGGAAATTCATTTCTTTGAAATTCAATTTCGTTACTCGGAATAACAAAAAGATATTGCACGGAGGAAATAGTTTCAGTTCTCTTCCTTTACGGCATCTTGTTTCGGTTTCTGCGTCTCTTTGCTTGAGTTATTGCAGTTGCATATTGTATTTTACAGTAGTTTATGTATACGGGGGTTGTAATAAATAGTAGTGCCAATAGTAATATGTACTGACTATGCTTCCCGAGTCTTAGTAAGTCCAATGTTTGACGCAAATTCTTTTATAGGAAACGTTTATTTGCCAATGAAAAGTTAAATTTGATAAAATGATACATTTATTCGGTATTATGTTTATGTATGTATTTCGTAAAATATTCGATTGTCTAGAGCGGTTTTCAATTACATTTTCATACGTTGTTTCAATATTTGTGTCACGAAGCGAATAATTCATCTGTCATTCGACTATTTAAAAATCAATAACGAATATTATTACGAAAATCTTGATTTCTAAGAAATTTTTTCGTCAATTCAAGATGGATTACTAAATACACAGCCATTCGTAGAGATAAGTACACACATTTTTATGTGCTTTTCGAAGAATTAACAAACTGCTATAAATTTCATAATGTATAGATAAACGCGAAGCGGATTTCGCGTAAATTACACAATAATTTATCAACTTTCGTAGACCCCATAAAAGTTTGAACGCGCTCGAGGACTTATTGTTTATCCAAAGAGTACATCATAAGACTAAGTAATAAAGTACAAAATTACGTACATTAAACTAGTTGTTGGTATCGAATAGTATTGATTTCCAATCGTGTTATTCTTTCTCCCTCTTCTAGCGTTAACAGTAATTAAATTTATTAATAATACAATTACATTAATCGCCAATATTAAACAATATTCCTTTCCATATATTATTATTGATTTTCATTGCATTAATTTTAGTAATAATTCAATGAATAAATAACAATACATTTTGGATTATTATATGATTGCAACGTCATTGCAAGAAAATGGACACATTAAATTAAAGATTATAATTTTGTAACCATTCTACTGTGCACACGTTTAAGCGGATTTATTTATCAATTGTATTCTCGAAATTGTGAAGCTTATATCCGTACGTAATCTCCGCACGATATATTATGCTTTTCTTATATTTAATCTTCCTAAATTATCGCTCGATTATTATTGTACTGTACGAGAAAATGAATACAAACTGTGAAAAAAGCTCAAGACACATTGGGTTTGGGTAAAATTTAATTTGTATAGCAATTCGTGGTTTTTATTCAAAAAGTTCAATTTCTATTTCTTTTTCATTTGACGAATAATGGATATATCTTTTATTCGTCATTTGACATTTTCATTTAAGTAAGAATATAGCGCCGAGGGACTATACTCCCACGACCTGGCAGAAATTTCTGTAATCGGCTGTACTAAAACTCGGAATCTATCGTCGCTAAAACTCGCGTGGATAATAGGGTGTTCGTAACTGACAATGAATATCCTGTTACAAACGAAGTGCCTGTAAAATAAACGGGGATAGAACAACAAAGCGTCGGTGTAATTAGTCCTGTCTCGCGTTGATCGTAACGAAGTATCCGTACAGGAGATACGTACGATCACTTATCGCGTATAAAATAGGATCCTCGGTTCTATGACGCATCGTATTCTCTAAACGGCGGCTATTTCGTTTCAATCGGCGATACCGTTAAGAGGTCTTTGATGTTCCCTCCTAATTGCTGCATTACCGATGGAACGATATTGATTCTACCTCGCAAAACCGATAACGTCCATTCAAACAGATTGTTATAGCGGACTGCAACAAATAGAGTGCCAAAAGGATGACAAGATTTTTTTCAATAAATCCTGCATGTCCATCGAGACGGTCTGTCGTAGTTTCAAATATTACAACGGCGGGAACGGTACCAGTTGCTTCAATGGCAGCCAAGTGAAACCGATCCAACAACTTTACAGACGAGTGTTGTCTTCCGAGGAATACTTTAAGTACGATAATAATTTGATTTGTATATCACAAACGATTTTATTTCATATCGTAACGAATGATCGCCATTACCCTACGTTTTACTAACAGTAGAATCGAAACCACGATTAGTAAAATAACAATTTTCTATAATTTTGATAATTTCTGAAAAATATAATATCAACGATCGTATTCGGGTAGAAAGTTGTTTGTTTTACAATTGTTGGCGCGAGACGGTCGTTTCGGTTCTCGTTTGCTTCGCCCCCACGGTGTACTTTAATCGGATGACGAAAACTGGCTTTCGTGCATCCAGGCTCTAGACGATAAGCAAGAAAATCGCGAAGAAAGGTAAAACGTGTAATCGTGATCGGATATTATCGTTGATCGAATTCAGCGACTACGTTCTGGGCTTGCGCGGAGCCACGTGGGAAAATTTCGGAGGCATAAGATGGGAATTGTTAGGATGTCTCACCCTCGCCTGGGTAATCTGCTTCCTGTGTCTGATGCGCGGTGTCCAGTCCATCGGGAAGGTCGTCTACTTCACCGCTCTTTTCCCTTATGTCATGCTTACGGCGCTACTGATACGAGGTAAGAGAGACGAGAAACGTTTTTCGTGTAATAGAAAATGTTCGATCGACGCGATTAACGCTCCTTTTTCTTTTTTACAATCACGTGGAATACAAAACGCTTCGCCAGATACAGAACACCTACGTAGCTTTCTTCCAGTCTCGAGATAAGGGATGGTAGTCGAGGTTAAGAGGTCATTCTTGGCTGATTGATCGCGTAGATGTAAACGGTTTGAATGTAAAAATGTTATCTAGACATTTCTTGGTCTCTTTCTTGGACCACTATTACAAAAGAAATACAGTGAGTGTAAAAAGTATTCGTACACTAGTCAATTTGAACAAAAACTTTGCAGAATTTTGTTTATTACAAAAGTATGTTAACAAAAACATACATACATATTCTTAGAAATCTCTGGAACAAATGTCATTAACAACAAATTATTTATTTATATTTATTATGAAAATATTAACAAATTTCCAAAAATTGGCGTGAAATATACGTGTAATAAGTATTCGAACACTTCTAATTTTACAACAAAAACTATAAATTTTAGTACATAAACGTAACAAAAATCAGTCTATTTGCTATTTTAGTATCTAGTGGGATTTCCTTTAGATTGTATAATCGCTTTAAGCCTTTGTGGCATTGAATTTACTAAATTTTTGGTTATAGTACTAGAAATTTTGTTCCATTCCTCTAAAAGTGCATTTTTTAAATCTTGTTTCGAAGAAATGTGGTGGTCTCGAATTTTTTCTTCAAAATGACTCCATAAGTGCTCTATCACATTTACGTCTGGAGACTGTAGAGGGATTTTTAATTGCTGCGGAACATTATATAGGATCCACTGGCGTGTATTATAAGCATTATGCTTTGGATCATTATCTTGCAAAAATATATAATTGCCCTGTAACTGCATTTTATTTGCACTAACCTGAAGATGCTCTTTTAGAATATCGATGTACATTTTGTGATCCATGATACCATCGATAAAATGGAGGGATCCAATCCCACTCGCACTCATAGAGCCCCAAACTGTGACTGATCCTCCTCCATGCTTTACGGTCGTCTTCAAATTTCTTTTTTCGTACTCGGTATTTTTTTCCCGCCATACTGTACATCGTCCATCTGACCCAAATATGTTAAATTTACTCTCATCAGTAAATATAATACGGTTCCAGTGCTCCATAGGAACATTAACGTACTCTTTCGCGAATTGCAATCGTTTCTCTCTATTAATTTCATTTACGAAATATTTCTTACGAGCTACTCTGCCGTGATATCCTCTATCCCGTAAAAAATTACGCACTGTGCTACTGCATACATTAATGTCCAGATCATTTTTAAGTTCAGCTGTGATTTTCACCGCACTTATCTTTGGATTTTGCTTTATTTTTCGAATTATCCATCGGCCGGTATACTCATTTATTATTCGTTTACGTCCGTATCTTCGATTATTTTTTACAGTTTTTCGATCGCCATATCTGTCAATGATTCCTTGAATCGTGGACCTCGGTCTATTTAAAATTTTAGAAATTTCACTCAGGGTTTTACACTTATTATGTAAATTTATAACAATTTTCCTTTCTTCTTCAGAGGTTTCCTTGCGTGTTCGTCACATTTTACTGATAATTTCGTTGATAATGTTTGAATTCAGGATACTACCTATACCGACAGCGTCTCCAGACATACTGATGCTAAGTATGTTTACATATCATGGATTATCTTGTAATCGTTCTATGTGGAATGTTACGAATCAAAGACTGTACGAATACTTATTACGCGTATATTTTAGGTCAATTTCTGGAAATTTGTTAATATTTTCATAATAAATATAAATAAATAATTTGTTGTTAATGACATTTGTTCCAGAGATTTCTAAGAATATGTATGTATGTTTTTGTTAACATACTTTTGTAATAAACAAAGTTCTGCAAAGTTTTTGTTCAAATTGACTAGTGTACGAATACTTTTTACACTCACTGTAAATCCTTCTGGTTGGTAGAGTGATACTTAAAATGTACAAAAGAAATAAATATAATATAAATATGATACTATGGGCTGTATAAAATCATAAACTAAATTAAACGATATAAAAGATCATAAACTAAGTGTACCTTGTTCAAATAATCCTTTCGAAAGACTCATAGAGAGAACATAAATTATGGAGTATTCATAGACAAAATATTTTAAGAAACGAGAATATAAAATTAGAATACATTTATTTTATCTGAATTCTGTTCAATCAATTATCATATAGTGTCATTACACATGCCATTAATTTTCAGGTTAATTCCTTTCCTTCTTCTTGATTTAACATGATTTTGTTCGAATCATATATTCTACTAAATTTTCGATTTTCTAATTGAACGAATTACAAGACTTTGGTCATTAATTCGTTGGAGCTTTCCACATAAGTTGAATCGTGCATTAAACAACGAATTGCTGGGAAAAATTAAAAAAAGTATCGAATCAATCCAATAAATTTAACGTTTCCAAATTGTTTTTATTTTTATTCGTTGATCGAAAAAATCGACCGAACGAAATGTAAAATAATATGTTGACGCGTTCGTACGGACTAAATTGGCTGCAATTAATTTGAAATGTTTTAACGGTACACAACAAATTTTTATTTTGTAAACAAATTTTGTATTATTTGTTAATCATTTTTATAAACGAGATCTGTATACGAATGTTTTTTATTCACATTCCTTGATTGTCGCTTTATTGACATTTCGATGATACACGTTATAACAATATATTTTCATGTGATATTAAACCAAAAATAGGAGTTAAAAATTGAAATAAAACTTTCATTGTTTGTCGTATGGTAATCAAGTTTGCGATTACATCGATTTGCGTATTAGCGACTAAATAATGTGTCAGAACATAAATCATTCATAATGTGCTTCAGGCTAATATTATGATCCGTGAACGAAATTCATTGTGAATTGTTATTTATGTCGAAATCCAATTAATTCGAGTTGTAGTCAAGTTTGAAATACGTTACCGTGCAGTTTCGCCACGCAAACGTTTATACACGAACGAAAACCGCTACGTACCCAGTAGTGAATTATTTTCACGTCTTTATAGGTAGGTCCTATCGCGTATCCCGTTAAGAAAGAGCAAATATAATATTGCAAAAGAAAATACCTTTTTTCAGATTAAATCGTGACGCGGAACTAAGTCTATACCTTCACGAACAAGTTAAAAAGTAAATAACAAAACCAGCATAATTTTAAAATATTATAAAACGGCTTTTATCGTAATTTCCTTAAGCTCTCTCTTTCATGGTTCGTTTTCAGCTACCTTTTTCCCCTATACATCCTTCGTAAGGACATTTATATACACGCTCAATAGATACACTTACAATTACTTAAAGTTACTTAGGTCTATCTGGAAAAAATATTATCTTTAAAAGACACAACAAATTTTATAATACTTAAGTTGCAGTTATTGTATTCCAACAGTATTTATAGAATAGAAATTACTATTTAAGGGTAGTTTCTGGTCAAATCAATGGAAAAGTACGTAATTTCTACTAATTTAAAAAAAAAATCATACACGATATGGTCAAAACAATTCTCGAACTTTATTCTACCATATGTGAATAATACAAATAAATTTTATATTCACTTTTGATTAGAAACGCTAATTTAAACTAATTCAAAGGAATTCCTGTCTTTAGAAATCAAATTATGCATTTTTTACGAACAAACTTATTCGGCATAGTTGTCATTCTTAGGCGTTGGACAATGCTGAATATTAAATTTTCCAATAGTTAGATCGGACGAGACAGTGATTTCCCAGTTTCATCGAGATCGTCGACTTTGCGATTTCCTTTCTTTCCACGGGGTCAATTGAAAAATGAAGTTCATCAATAGACGTCCAGTGGAGCGAGTGGTCTGGAAATCAGGATTATCCAAGCGTATCGTCCTATGCTCCGTAGAACCTTTGAGACAGTAGAGAGATCGCTCTCCAATCGAGTGCATTATTGCATCGTACTTCAAGTATGTTTCGAATTCAAGTACCAGGTATAGGTTTCCTCTCATTTATCGGAATTCGATTTTCGAATATCCAAATATTGCTTTTGTTTCTACCAAATTGATAAGTTCAAACGAAAACTATGTATGGTCAGATTTAGAAGGGCGAATGTGATTTTGAAATCTCGAAAAATCTTTCTTCCGCGAAACTCGTTGTTTCCAATTCGACGTTGCTTTTCCAAACAGTGTCCAAACTATTGGGTTGTAATATATGAAGAGTCTTGTCGAAGATTGCTTCGCTAATCCTCTAAAATAAACTTCAGTCAGGAACTTTGGACGACTTAAGGGCCTATGATAGTTTCCAAACATTTAAGAGCGAAAAAGCACGGTCGATCGAAAAATTCTATTTACTTTCCTACTGTATTTATTCACGATATAAAATTAATTAACCGCGAAGATGCCAAAATTAGTGCACGCTGTAATCGAGATACGTGGTTTAAACAAGAAAAAGGACTATACACATGCTACTAGAAATGCATTGGAGTCCTCGCCAATCAGCTTGAGCATTTACCTGGAATGTCCATTCCACAAATCGGAAATCGAAGCCCACCTACACATTCGTAACAGTATGGACAAGGTTCTTTGAAACCGATTTACATTGATGGAAAAGAGATTAAAATGCTTTTTACCTTTTGGTAAGCTTTCTAACATATTAGAATTTAAAACTCTATACAGTAACGTTTCGTTAAAAATTCGGATTTTTACTTCGGTAACAGCTTTAGATCCATCCCCACCACTCGCTTTGAAGTTTCAGTCATTTGTCCGTTGTTGTTTTAATTTCACTAAAAAGGACACAATCGGTACCATCCCAACTTTAACGTGTTTTTGTACATTGGTAGAGTAAAAGTCTCTGTTGGTTTGTATACAATTTTCGACATTCGATAGTTTTCGATATAGGAACAATTGAAATATTAAAGCTGTTCTTGACCTACGTATAATTTTGATACCTTGTGCACAGAGTTGGACGAATTTTAATCACGAATAACAAAACACAATTTTATACTCATTAGTTTTATTTAGGCAATTTCGTTCGTACATACGTTCGAAAAATAGAATCCACGAACGGATATTATAATTTACAAAATGGATCCAAAGTCTTTATTTGTTATTCGCGAATAAAGTTTGCTTAATTTTGGTCGTGCCCATTAATTCCTGTTATCGAAGTTGCCTTGGCACGAACGTTATAAGCAGATAGTTCGTACAATCGAGGTCACGGGTTCGAATTCCGTTCATCGAATATATTCCTTTGTTTTAAATTTAATAAAATAATATTTTGTTTGAAATTTTATCACTAATACCAACCAGATCGACCATGAGTATCAAGTAATTATTCGGTGATTTGTATTATGTTCTGATGAAAAATATACGAAAATTTCTGTTAAAAATAAAACGTAACGTATTGTTGTACGGTATTCAATAACGACATTTTGAAAGCTATTATCAAAGATATTCTTCTATAATGCATTGAATTTTGAGATAGGAAATTTTTCGTTCTGATTCTTTTACTCGTTAGAAAGGATCTATCACTTTCATTGTTTATTAATTAAGTTACTATACTTCTATCTTGTGGAATGTAAAATGAAAGTTTTTTATATGTTTCGAAAACTGCATGAATTGTTATTAGATTTAAATGACGTTTGTTAACTGTCCTAAAATTTGTCTGAGGCAATGTAAGTACATGTTAATACCATTAACCAATTAAACAATTTCGTTTGTTCAGGTGTCACGCTGGTTGGCGCCGGTAAAGGTTCTGCTTGGTTCATCAAGCCCAATTGGTCAACGTTGGGAGACGCCAAGGTCTGGGCGGATGCTGCCTCCCAAGTTTTCTATTCACTCGGAATCGGTTGCGGATCTCTAATCACTCTCTCGAGTTACAGCAACTTCAGCAACAATTGTCACAGGCGAGTACGGAAGCGTAAAAAAGTTGAGGCGCGATTAAAGCGTAATAGAAAACTCACATTGTCGAGTGCTCGGTTAAACAACTACGAAAAACAGTGAAAATTAGATGTTTACGATCTGGGAGAACGCTGGTCTAATTTTATATTCCATCAAACGTATTCGCGAACTCAATTTCTTTTTCGTAGCGCGTTAAACGATCAAACGATAAAAATACGATCCAGGGCGGCTGTATACAATTTTCTTGGTTTGGGGTCGCGAGGTTTGGACGATGCTAAGGGCATTAATATCCAGGAGCACTGGCGGTCGCGTTGCAAACGAAAATACATCCGCAGGTCGGAATTCCGGGGAACGAATTAACCAGACAGAGTTTCTAATGATGTAATTCCCTGCATAATGCTTAAACTACAGCGTCTGGACTCGCCAAGGTATTTTCGACAGTAAACGCATACACGCGACACACATTCGCAAAGCGTCTGTCAGATGTTTCATTTTGCACGATGCCAGTCATAAGGCAAACCGTCCCGGGCAACAGTTACGTTTTAGTGCAACGATACACCGGGCCAGGAGCGTTCACGTCCTCGAAATATTGCTCAAAGTCATAATTAGCATTATTATCCGAGGCTGAAGTTTCCCCGCGGCGATACAATTCGCTGCACGTTGCATCGCGTATAAATTACATATATATCAGTGCGCGTAGCGCAAGTCGAATGAGCAAGTGCCTGGTAGCATAATTCGTCGCGCCGGCTGGCCAAGTTTTACTGGCGGCTATTAATTGTTCTTCCTCGTCATCCAACTGTGTTGCGCTGACCTTATCGCGTGGACGCGCTTTATACAATTCCAGATGCTTCCCACGGAGACGAGGATCAAGGAATACTACTGCGAGCTGGTGAATTGGCGAGTCGAAGGAACGCAGATTTCATTGGCTATGGTAGAATCGTCAATTTACCAGCTTGTAACAATACACGCCGCACCCATCAAACACCCATGATTTCGTTAATATTTATTGAAATTCAATGAGAAAAAACGCATTTTAAAGTTTGAACTTTCTACTATTGGATACTTTACACCAATTTTATCGAAACGGTTGTCCAGGAGATAAAATTCAGCCTTAAGAATGGGTGTGTCAAATTGTACAAATTTCTTGATATTTATCAAACACATATAGGTGTAAACAATATAATGGTGTACCATCACTATTTACGTAAAGTCACTGTAATGAAGTGCTTCTACCTTCAACTTCGTTAGTTGCTTAATGACCATCTCTTCCACTTATCGATGCAATACAACGAACGGAGCTTTTGATCGGTAATCGGGATTCTATTATATTTTACAATCCTCGCCCAGACTTAACAACCAAGGCAGCCGGAAGCACACATGCTTGGATTTGATTTAACTATTGACGTCGCGCGACAATACGATTGAAGGATTTCCAACGTACGGATTTATGTAGGCGAACATTAGTTCGAGAACTGTACAATAGAGAGCATCGTTTATTGGAAGAGAATGGAATTGAAACTTCCTGTAATGACCGAGACTTATGAAATAATCAGCATTTTTTTTAATAAATACTGTTAAAATTTTCTAAATATTGTTTAATTTCCAAATTATAAATACTGTTTAATTTTCATCGGATAGAAAACAAAACGCCCTCGAAAACGAATTTTGTGTCAAGTCGATACCGTAGTTAATTCCGGAGAAAACTCCGTAAGAAAAGTCGTATAGCTAAAATGGCGCTAAAGTAACATTGTATGTGAAAAATTCTAAACGAAATTTAAAAAACCAATTGACCCTCGCATATGTATGTATATCCACCGCTATCTAATTTATTCACCATGTACTATCGACGCTTTTCCGTTTATTCTCCTCAGAGATGCGATCTTTGTCACGATCACGAACTTGCTCACCTCGATTTTCGCGGGTTTCGTGATATTCTCAATCCTGGGATTCCTCGCCCACGAGATGCAGATGGAGATCCACGAAGTGGTCCAAAGCGGCGCGGGATTGGCTTTTATCGCGTACCCGGAAGCCGTGGCGCGGATGCTTTGGCCAAACGTCTGGGCGGTCCTCTTCTTTATCATGTTGTTCATCCTTGGCCTTGGTAGCCAAGTAAGTACATTAAACGATACGACGGGCTAGGGTAAAAGTAACGATCGATCGAGGGCGGGTTTCTTGCCGAGATGTTTCCCTTTGGCTTTCGTGGGGATGATTTGAAAATAGGGAACACTTTTGAAATTAAAGGGAAACGCTGCGGCGGGCGAAAAAAAGGAAGAGTCGAAAGTAAGAAAAACGAAGGCAGACATGGGAACCGCGGCGTAGACTTTGAAAGCGAAGGGCATCGTGTTTTCCATGTTGCGTAAACTTTTAAAGTGCGGCCTTGTTCTTTGCGCGGTGTTATTCCGCGCGAGAAAGAGCGCGTAAAAATTGTTCGTCCTACCGAAGCCGGTGGTAAGAAGGCGCCATTCAAGTGCCTCGTAGAGCCGGAACGCCGGTCGCTGTATTCGTCAAAAGAGCTGCGGGCGAAAATGTGCTTGCAAGTAGCCAGACGATCGTTCTCTGTTACTTTTGCATCACCTCCTCGTCTCACCCGCCCCCGGGGTTCGTATATCATGGAAAGAGTTATGGTTTGCCGTCCCAGTGAAATCCACACCTTTCTTTTCGTCCTCGTCTTTCCTACCTTTTTTTTCCTTCGAATGGCAGAGCGCGGAAAGGTAAAGGAGCATGGCAGGAAGAAAGGCGGGGAGAAAGACAGACATGGTTAGATAGAGCCGGGGTAAAGGGAGCGAAAAGAGCCTTTGTTTTCTGCATGCTCCTCTGTCCGCCGTACAGTCAGCACGCTGAAGGGTAATTAAGACGGACTGCGTCAAAACAAAGAAACGGGGGATTTTCTGGCGGGGAAACGGAGGGGAAAGAATGTAAAAAAAAAAGACTGTTGGAAAGGGTAACGAGAAACCCCGGCGGGCGAGCATCGAATCCCGGAGTAACACGGTCGGTCGTTACTTTTTACGATACACAGTTCGCAGGCGTGCAGGCGATAAACACCGCCATATTGGACCTGCGACCAGATTTACGAAAACACGAGAGCTACGTGGTGTTGGGCATATGCGTCACTTGCTGGCTCCTCGCTATACCGATGGTGTTCGACGGCGGTATTTACCTGTTCACGCTGATGGACTGGAACACCGCTTCTTGGGCGATACTATTGATCGGCGTCGCCGAGGTTGGCGTGGCAAGCTGGTGTTACGGCTGCAACAAATTCCTGCGTAACATTGCTGAAATGCAAATGCGGTTCGGCTGTTTACTCCACAACTATTGGTGGTTCAGCTGGGTCGTGCTCGCGCCTATCACTTGTCTGGTAAGTGCATTGCGATCGCAAACACCCAAGCGTCCGTGTCTTAACGCGATCCCGTGTCCGCTTTCGGATCTTTGGCGTACGGGCCGAGAAACTATGCCGAAGTTATTTGCTGATAATTAACCCCCGCAATATCGAGCTTGTTTTACTATTTCCGGACAACAACGGGAAGGCATTTTGAGCAGTGGTAACGAAAGGCTCGCTCGACAGTACCTTATGGTCGTGTCTCTCCGACTGCACTATTCTGGGGACCCTCGTAAATTGTTTCTACGTTCCGATCCACGGGGGACGCGATTCTGTTTACAGAAATACAGTAAGCAGCAAAGTACTGCACTGTAAAAATACTGTAATGAAGTCCCTGCATCTTTTGGAAGTCGTCCAAAATTATTGTCTTGTCAAGACAAGAGAAGATTGACAAGATACATTACTTCAGAAATTGCAACGACGGCATCAATGATTGTAAAGCTATTACAAAGTAATGTTGCTTTTCAAACAAATGTTAAATTTTTTTTGAAGAGCCAGAAGATTGTAGATAGTACTAAGTATCTTGTCTTTCTCTTGTCTTGTCTTTGTCTTGTTTTTATTTAAAAAAAAGTGTTGTGCGTGTATAAGGGTTGAGGGAGTAGGTTTGTTAACATATTAGCTAAATTATTGAGTATTGTAGTTTTTTGGTAAAAATTCTTTCGCAATTTTATACTTAAAAGATTTTGTTAGGTGTTGTTATAAAATATTTATATATTCTGCTCCCGTAAATGCGCCCCCGTCAAAGTGTACGTTACTTACCGTCGAATAACGAGCAGCAACCCCAAATTAATACAGACCCACTACCGTGCTTGATGGTTGGAATAATCGTGATGAGTTTAAAACATTCACCGTGTTATCTTCGCATGTATTATCTTCTAGCTTGAGAACAATGTTTGAATATTAATTCGTTACTGAACATACAATTTGTTTACAAGTATCACGACATTTTTACATGATCCGATAAACATTCTTACGCATTAATTTTGCCAATATGTGGGAACAGTGAAAAAGTTTACTGAATAGAAGAAATGGTTCTGGGAAATTTAGAAAGCGTTCCTATATTTATCATTCGATGAATAAAGATTTATATTAATGAGCTATATCTGTTTATAACTCTTTTGTATGAGATCACGATAAAAACATGTTGGATTCGTTGATGGAGTTTCAATTGAGAGCCCTCGAACTTGATTGAATTTCAAAGTTGCTACCCTTCAAAACGAGGAGAATTCATTGTACCAGTTCGACGTATTTCCTTAAATAAATGTAGCCAGTTTTCGTTCTAAAGTCATTGAATTATACATTTTATTCATACGGTTACTGTACGCGATAATGGTAATTGAAATCGGGTGTAAAACTTCTTTATAAGTTTTATTCTGTACTTTTGTCAGCGTGTAATTAGCTTCAGAAAAGCGTTAAAGAATCATAAACATGGAGACGACAATGTAGTTCTATTGCAATTTTTTCCTTTTATAATCTTTGTTCAGATGAAAAGTAATCTCCATTAATTTCAGAATTTGCAGTATCATAACAAGGTAAACTGACGTTAAATCACATTCTCGTGTTCAGTTGGATAATGTGTAAATTACGCTTATTTTTGATCCTGATCAAACTAATCCTACCCAGCTAGTTACGTGACCAGTAATGTGACCAGTACGTCACTTTACCAGCCGATGATCGATTACCCCGGCGCTTTCAGTATTAATTCGATTCGTCGTTAAATAATCAAACGAATCTTCCGAATGATTAAACAAAAGCATCCCGCGGATGCAACGTATATATTACCTACATTCTTTTGTCTTCATCGAAATAATCCCACCTCGTCAGTTACGTGACCCAGTATGTCACTTTACTAGTTGATGGTCTATTACCCCAGTGCTTTCAGTATTAATTCGATTCGTCGTTAAATAATCAAACGAATCTTCCGAATGATTAAACAAAACCATTCCGCGGATGCAATGTATATATTACCTACATTCTTTTGTCTTCATCGAAATACCCCAACCTCGTCAGTTACGTGACCCAGTACGTCACTCTACTAGTTGATGGCCCATTAACCTCATTGCTTTCAGTATTAATTCGGTTCGTCGTTAAATAATCGAATGAAACCTTCGAACGATTTAATAAAACTATCCCGTTAACACGAGTGCTCGGTTTAGTGGCATACTTTTGATAATTGTACAATCTACACTTTTTGTTCATCTCATCGTAATAGATTAAACCACATACTTCGTACTTATTTTATTCATCAAGTCGCTTTAATCGAGTCGCGATGGACGTTTCGACCATTTTCTTCAGTCACCCATAACTCGAAAAACAGGGCATTTTTCAGTTACTTTTCAATTCTCCTATCTCGATCAGTGATCCCGATTGCACCTAGAACAATAAGCAATTTAAAAGTCGAAAATTATATAAAAAAAAAACTGGCAACGTCGGGTTCAAGGGATTAAGCAAAACTTGCTCGCGGACATAAGCGTTCATTCGTTGATTGTGTACCACCATCTTCCCGACGCTCGCCTTACGGTTAAGACGTTAATCCTGCCTCCATCCGGTTGCGTTCTCACTGACGGTATTACCGCGGATTTGCTTTCCGGTCCACAAGTATTTAGCGCGACGGTCGTACTCCATTATTGATTTTCCGTTTGTTTTACACTTTTTTCCGCGGCTCTCTGTCGCTTTTCTTTTTTTCTTTTTTTTTTCCTCCCTACCTCCCTCCTCCCTCTCTGCATCTCGTTTAGCAAATGACCTCGCAGTCGGCGCAGGCCCTTCTCGCGCGTGTAGGCGCGTCGCGTACCCGCGAGGCTATTGAAAAAAATCGTACCCCAAATAATTATGATTCATCGTGCGCGGGCCTCCGCCCCTCGACGGACGCAAATTCGCGAGAATCTGGATCACCAAACATCCACGGTGCCGCGATGAAGCACCGAAGTAATGATTACTCGCGGCGCTCTCGGCGATTTTCGTCATTACGTCGAGCATCGGTCGGAAAAGATTTCGAACCGTCGTTATTCAGCTCCCATCGTAACACGCCCATCGACGTCCCATCCACTCGATCTTCGACCCTACGCTGGAGAGTCCTGAGTGCCAGACTTGGGTCAGCCGAAACGATCGATCATTTTATCGAGGGCGATCGTTTTTGACCGCTGGTCAGTTCGACGCGTCGCTCGTCTTCTTCGACCAACCCTTTCGATTCGGTCTGCATTAATTTCTGCTCTCGTGTACAGGTTTGGTATATGATATTTATTTTTGATTAAGGGGAGATAGCCTTTAATAGAGGCGGAAAAAACAAATTTAGAATTAAAGTAAGAATGTAGATGTTGGCGCAGATTTACGAAAAGAAAGTAGGGAGTTAGTGGAAAAAGAGATTGGAAGTAATAAATAATAGGTTTAAACAATCGTTGTATGCATAGTTCGATAGCAAAAAATGTTGATTCTACAGTTCAGAATATTCTTATAGATATTAATATCAAAACAGTTATTTTTCCCCACGTTTTATGTTACAATTATGTTTCCACATCGTTCGTATAATTGAATATTTACGTAACGATAAATTATACTAATCTTGTTCGCTGCGTTTCCCGATTAATCAATGGTCATAATGATAATCTGGTTAAAATCGTCATAACGATAATGAAGATTTAGTACTCGTCGCGACGAACGTTAGTATTTACCAGCGCGGGCTGGCTTAAACGGTCAGATTTTATTTCTGTCGGGCTGAGGATGTCATAAAGAATGCATAATGTTCGCTCGCGCGTTTTTTCACTTCTTGGTAATGCAACTTACATTTCACCAAGAACATCATGGAAATAACAGTGTCGTCCCTTTTGTTTGTTCTCTGCGTTAAAAACCTTTTGCCAACGACACTTCCCTTCTAAAAAAGAATCGCGACGTTTTTAAATGCCTCCATTTGCAGAAACTGTACCGTGGCAAATAATTAATCGTAATTCGGCGCAGTGAAAATGGAAGTTACCGGGGAATATTGAAAAGCTGCGATTACGGAGTACTTATATAAATCGACGAGAAAGAATAATTGTCGGCGTCCGCACTGTCGTTTTCATTTTCCATCGCGACTGTGAAAGTAAGGTTACGTCACGTGCGTATCCATTGTGCACGTCCGTGCTCGGAATGACACTAGCTCGAGGGGATGATCGCTTTAATGAGGTACAACTACTCATCCTTCTCTTTACGTTGTTTCTCCGTTCTTCTGCGATGGTGTTTCGCTTAACTTTATTACACGAAATATTATTTTCTGCTCTCAGAATTTAAAAACAATGTTTCCCTATATTTTCGCGATTTGGCGAGGGTGTCGCACCGTAGAAATATTTTCATTTTCAGTGGAGGCTTTGGTAAGACTTTAACGAGTTCAACGACCTACCGTTGAAACTATCGTGGAAAACATACTCCGAGGCCTCCATTTTTTTACAATTTTTATTTTCTTATACAAGATGCAGCAAAAGTTAATTAATTTAATAATAATCATATATAGGCGTTCTGAAATTCAATTTCTATAATGGAGCTTTTGTTTCACACAAAACACTCGTTATAAAGTTTTTCATGTATGCAGTTAACCTTACTTCCCGAATTTATAAATTATATTTTATCGTGCTTTTACATGTCTCTAACACAGCTATCTGTTCTCGATTATTTTGCTTTTCTTTTTAGTGTAATATTATTTTATGTTTTCTTATCCGATATAATATCACGTCTTCCAATCGGATGCCGAATTTTGCGCATTGTTCGTAAATTTCCGCTGTATAAAGTCATCTTGAGACTATTGGGAATCAATAATTCTCAGTTGCGAACCGAGTGGTCTGTTTAAAAGGAAGTAATTTTTCAACATAAATTGATTCGTTTCGCTTACCGTTCGCGAAAAATGAAATAAAAACGAGGGTTGAACGTACCAAGTAACCTCTATTCTCAAAGTTTTATAATTTTTTAAAGCGTCAGGTTTAAATTAGACTCTTTCCTAGCGAAAGATCCAAATATTGATTTGCATTCTTCCAATCAGAATATTCAAATTACCGCCTAACCTACCAAGCGATCCGATAGTTTCGAGTAGCTACACAATTTACACCACAAAAGCGTACAGGGGTTTTAAAGAATGATGAAAGTAAAAAGAACGTTCCAATGGTAACTCGAATACATTGCATAATCAATAACTTCGTGCACACGTTTCTCGTTTAATTTACATTTGAATTGACTTTTGCACGAAGAGGACCCAAATCTCATGGTCGAAAACATTTTACGATACGTGCAGTGTGTCCAATTATATTTTGTAATATGTATTACAGAGTTCAGGCATCGTGAAAGTCATTCATGGACGACTTTTACTAGTATTAGAAAATTGGGCTTGGGAAGTTATACATCTGGCAAGGCCACAAAGTGCAAACGTCGACCCCTGGGTTTATGATACGTCAATCGCTATTGAGGACAAAACAGTAAGACTCTAGTAGTGCACGTGGTCGACAGAAACGTAGAAAATTCATGACAATGTGGTAACTTCTAGGGCCTTCACCCGTTTCTATATTTGTCATATGTACCTACATATTCTCGGCAGATGTTACTTAAAAATAGCATCTCTTATGTACACTCAAATTTGTACAGTTTTTCAATATAACGTTGTAGTATTTCCAGTATCTCTAATTCTAAAATTAAAATATTTCGAGAAGTTTCCAAACTCCTATTCCGTTCTATTTTAACAATCGCGAATTGTATCAAAATAACCACGCTGCTCGGTGAATTATTTGTTGTTATATCGATTATTCTGGGGATATTTTAATATTGTTTGATTTTATAAAAAATGTTGAAAAATAGAAACGATGCATTTGTGTGAAACTATTTAGGATAATTTATAAATGTACCAAAAGATCAAAGTTAAGTAAAAAAAAATAATGATTTAGTGCAAACATTGACGGATGGCCATCATGCTGATACACGAATCCGCCGTGTAATAGTTAGAACAGTAGGTGGATAGTTGCATACGAGCAGCAGATGCATTGTCGTCATAAGCTCCTAATACAAACAGCATATTAGTATACTCCCGGTTGCCATACTTTGCTATCAACGATAACTTGACATAAACTCATAGTTACAAGGTCTTAAGATCCACGGAAAGCAGATAACACCGTACTATCATCATTCATGTTTACAAATACCAAGACAAGTAGACACTGTAGTCGATTCGTAATCTAGTGCACGCGTAATCTAAACATTTTTAAAATCGATTTTATTCTCTATTTTCAAATTACTTTTCCTTTCGATTCTTCTGATTCTGTCAAACACAACAGTTTTCTTAAAATGATTCGGGAGTATATATTTTTAGAACTACCGTGTACTTTTGTGTTAATAAATTAATGGAATTTTATAAGACATCTATCAACGACGGTGCAACGTTTCGGACCAGTGTCCTAAATTCTTTTCGTTCAATAACATTTTTAAAATGTCCTAGTTTTTCCGTAATCAGACCGGAATGCCTCTTTAAAATAACCGAACGAATCAATAGCATAATTTCTGTCCCGTACACGAATCAAGTTGATGCCGGAAAAAGAATGGGCCTCGCTCGATCACGTTCTGCTTTTTGCCGACCGGTCGGATAAAAAACGAAAACTACACGATCGAGCTTTGTTTCGTGGCCAATCGAGCGCGATCTCCGGTTGAGTTATCGTCGTTTCTCGATAAGAGTGCGCGCGTGATGGGGTCATCGATCATCTAATTTTCATAAGCAATTACGCTAGCGAATCGAACGATTCGTTTCAAAGGAAGTCTTCGTTAAATTTAAATCACCCCTATTTTGAAAAGATTTTTCTCTACACCGAAATTAGAGTTCAGATATGTCGGAGAAAAGTGAATTTAAAATTTTATTTGTACATTTGTTTTTATTTAAACAATTCGCCAAATAAAAAATAAAGTATAGAATATAAAGGAAAGTAAGAAAAATGTTAATGTAGATACTTTGACTAATGATGATAAGGAAACTTCATTATTGCTGCGAAGATTATTCTTACAAGGAACAGGCTCCGACGAAACTTTGCAAGTTTTTAAAATGGTAAAAAATAATGAATAAATAATTCTTTTTTCGTTGCGGAAATTAAAGTTTAAGGGAAGTAACATCCCTCGAAAGTTTTAGCCTCCCGATACTTAAGAGGTATTAAATATACAAGAAAATCTTTTAAAGAAATTCTGTATAGTTTTTAATAAAACGTAACATAGTGTACACACTAGTAAGCAATATTAGAAAAATTCATTCCGGCAATTACATAAATTATTACGTGTAAATAAGTATTCTATAACATTTACAGACACGCATAAGTAATTTAGAAAATTCTTAACCGTAATAACGTTCGAACTAATAAATTTAATTCTGCTTAAAAAAAAAGGTATAATTGCATTTTCCAGGTGGTTCGATGTATAAAAATATTTTTAAATTATGTTTAGAAGGTCCCGTATCTGACCACAGAGTTTTATCCGTAAATGTTTCGGTTGATTCTATCTGGTAAAAAGTATTTCTCGATAGAAGGAGCAAACATTTTCATTTCGTCCCGAACCTGAGCTTTTGAGTTATAAACAGCCTTCGGGGAAAACAGGGCGGTGTTTATTTCGATTAAAAATATTAAATTCTTAATTGGCCGGTGTACCACAAGATCACTGCTCCCGCGAGGTGTTTCGCTCCGAAGAAATAACAGTTTCTCTCCTTTTTTTTCGTCCGCAGGGGGTGTTCGTGTATCAAATATGTACGTATCAGTTGGGTTATTATGGCACGTACATATTCCCTGACTGGGCGAACGCGATTGGAATACTGATCGGGCTGTCGACTCTCGCCCCGATGCCATTCTTTTTCATCCGACGGCTGTGGAAAGGACCGGTAAGTTTGTCACAGAGGTAATAACGACACCACTAAATCTCGTGAATTTCGATCGTTACGTAGAATAAGAGCATTAATTTGACGAACGTCAAATCACGAAGTTCATGGTACGAGTAACGGGACACGAGTTATACAGAGACAGCGGCTGGAATAATGCTCGATAATCTAGAGATTATTATGCAAACCGTGCTCTGTTTTTACGATACATTTTCAGTCGAAACGGGTCGCTTCTTATTCTTCTGAAATTGCTATGATTCCGAATGTAACAGCCTGTTTTAAGGCTCTCTTAACACGTTCGCTGCTATGCCACTCGAATTCGAGTAACACGTACAGTGCAACATGTTTTCGAGTGACCATAAATTGGGTGCAGCACGTAACTGTCGTAACGATTCTGCAGGCATTCCCGATAAATTGTGGAAAAAAGGTTTCGAACAGAAGTTAATCAAACCTTAGACTAGTTTTTTGTTCAAAAATGTGAAAAGAGAGGCAGGAAAATTAGTTTCGTAGCTGAATATATCTATCGTTTTATAGATTATAAATAAATCGTTCAAACTAGCATTAGCGTTACATATGATTTACTTATTATTTTAAATATAATTGAATAATAATATATATGTACATTATATTAATGTGAGCTATCTATTTACTTGTCAACGACCATACCACGTTGGTAAAGACCAGTTCTCGTCCGATCACTGCAGTTAAGCTTCGTTGGGCGCGGTTAGTACTTGGATGGGTGACCGCTTGGGAACACCGCGTGTTGTTGGCAATCTTTTTCTTTTTTTTGCATTTTGGATTTAAGACATTCTTAAAGCACAGTCTCATTATTTTAATTTATAAAATTATTGAAGCTTACTTTCCTTTAAAGCATCTGCAGAAATTTATTTTTGTTCCTTTGACATTAAAATTATCGGAATTGAACGGCTATTGCTTTTTGAATCTCTTCATATTTTCGTTTAACATCCAATGCGGAGAAATATTTTTAATAGAGGCATATGACATATTGTTAGCGTAATATATGATTTATTTATTATTTTAAATAGACTTCAATAAGACATATGTGTACATTATATTAATGTAAGCTATCTATTTATTCGTCAACGACCATACCACGTTGGTAAAGACCAGTTCTCGTCCGATCACTGCAGTTAAGCTTCGTTGGGCGCGGTTAGTACTTGGATGGGTGACCGCTTGGGAACACCGCGTGTTGTTGGCAATCTTTTTCTTTTTTTTGCATTTTGGATTTAAGACATTCTTAAAGCACAGTCTCATTATTTTAATTTATAAAATTATTGAAGCTTACTTTCCTTTAAAGCATCTGCAGAAATTTATTTTTGTTCCTTTGACATTAAAATTATCGGAATTGAACGGCTATTGCTTTTTGAATCTCTTCATATTTTCGTTTAACATCCAATGCGGAGAAATATTTTTAATAGAGGCATATGACATATTGTTAGCGTAATATATGATTTATTTATTATTTTAAATAGACTTCAATAAGACATATGTGTACATTATATTAATGTAAGCTATCTATTTATTCGTCAACGACCATACCACGTTGGTAAAGACCAGTTCTCGTCCGATCACTGCAGTTAAGCTTCGTTGGGCGCGGTTAGTACTTGGATGGGTGACCGCTTGGGAACACCGCGTGTTGTTGGCAATCTTTTTCTTTTTTTTTAGTTTTGGATTCAACAAATTTTTAAAGCAAACTTAATTTAAATTTTCGTGTCAATTAGTATGTAATTAATAACTGAAAAAAGAATTAAATTTAATTCAGTTTCTTCAGGTTGATGATCATATATTAATTCATTTTCGTTGAATATTGACATGTACTCCGTAATTATTTCATATTAACAACCTTCTTTATCGATGCTTAATATTTCTTTAACTTATTACAAATAATGTTTTCACTTATCAAGATTGCTACAAAGTATCGGTGCAGGAACAAAGCAAATTAACGTTACTTTTTGTTAAAGCTAATCGTGCGAATGCAAATTAAACGAACCGGTGCGCCATTGGATATTTTGTGGATTGTTTAATTTTTTAAAACGAATTCTTTGCATGTTGTGCTTACCGAGAGACACTTTACACGCATATGATACTTGGAATTATGACGAATTGCAACTTTTTTAAGAGCCCTGTAGTGTCCAGCGTTGGTTGCCCCTGGGAGGTGTGCACCGTTTTAAAAGTTGCCCGTTTCGCCGTAAAATCTCACGAACTTCGAACGTCTTAATACAAGTTTTTCCACGGTACGTAGGTAATCGTACTTTGAAACGAAAAGTTTCGCCCGCGCTCCATCGTTCAGATCGAACCTATTTCTGCCGTACTTTTGCCCTTTTCCCGCCTCGCCTCTCTTGACCGCTTCCGCTTTGTGTTACCCGATAAATTTACTATTACTCTTATCTCCTTTCCTCCTGTTTTCGACTCCCTGCACAGTTCGAAACTAGTACTTGACGGTTCGCGGAGATATGACCAGCCAAACGAAGAGGAAGCGATCCTCCGCGAAGAAAACGACGCAACCTCTTGCGATTCGATACCTGTGATCTCTTTGGATCCATGTTAAAGTTATCAGCGTCTCTCGTTTTTAAATTTAAACGATACTCTCATACGTTTAAACAATGTCGTTGATGATATCGTACAGAAAGGATATAAATTAATTTCCATTGTCATTGCATTTGCTTCCAATCACTCTTTTATAAAATAGAACAACTTCCAAGAAACACATTGATAGACCAGTATTTTCAACTTTATTTTTGTTTCGAAATTCTTTCCCTCTTGCAACAGTCTGCTCCACAAAAGACAGAAATCGTTCGAAGCAATGGAAACAAAATTAAGATGCGAGTAATATTTTCTGTACTCGGGAAGAATATTAGAAAATATTTCTTTCAATTATCAATATTCTAGATTTGTATAAATTACTTTCCACCAATATATAACGACATATTGGTCGCATAAAACAAACTGGATTAACCAAATGAAAAAGGTAATATGAGGAATGGTTCGTAACGTAAATAAAACGGATTTATCGTGTAAACAATAACATAAATATCCATCGCAGTTGTGAGTTTATAGTCGTCGTGATGGAAACAAGGTAGTATATGTATAAACAAAATATGGCTTTATTGGAAAATTAAAACGTAACGGTTGAATCACTTGCGGGACCTTTTACTTCCTCTCGAGCACAATCCTATGAAAAACATTCTAAAAGGTATTTTCAAAAATTAATAATTCATATATTTTTATTGAGAAAATAACTTTTGTATGTTTCTTTGTATGAAAATCCATTTTACTCCTAATATTCGGGATGACAATGACGTAACAGTATTTTTCAATCACCAATTAACATACGTGAATAGATCCTGAATTCACTGTACATTATAACCGTCAGAATTTAGATCAGTTGCAAAGCACATTTATAGGGCAGACCAGACACTTCATGAATTATTCCACGAACGCGCTCCGTTTAAGGATTCAATCCGTTTAAGCGGTCGAATGATTCCGAAAATCATATTGGCTCTCGCAAACAATTTACGTACCGTATCCCGAACGAAATCCATGGAATCTTTCGTCGAGCTTGACGGTCTGCCAGCATAATCGGAACGTCGGTGCCGGAAAGTCAACCAGAATTGTTTGCACGAACTCGGAATAGGCTGTTGTTCGTAGAATTTCACTTTTGTTTTAATTGTTCGCAGAGGGATTGGAGTTTGTTTCGACCCGCGAAGACGTGGGGACCAGCCGAGAAAAAAGGTACGGATAACGACACCCCATCCACGGTGTCCGTCAGGATGGCGGAAACGTCTGGGGACCAAACGAGCACAGTGAACGTTTCATAATTTAATAAAATTACTTTTCTTTTTTTTACGCATCTCTGGCCACATTTTTTCTCCGTAGAACCTTCGAGACTAAACAAGCATCTATTCCTGTCATTCTGGAAAAAATTTTCAATCGTTTCACCATTCCCCATTTCACGAAGAGAAATTCAATCTTCGTAGAAGTTTTAAGTTATTCCTTTCCATTTATTTTACTTCCTTTTAATGACGCTCGTAATCGCACGAATGTCCGAGGTAATTTATTTCGGAATGCAACATATCGGAGAAAAAAGAATTTCGAGAGTTTTTAAATCTCGAGAAACAAAAAATGTCGAAGAAACGACAACCACAATTCGCCAAGTATGCACACGCGTACCGCATTTTTCACACGGGGGGGCTGGCTCGTGGAACAATTAAGAGTTTCTACGCGCTAAAAGACAGCTTGGAAGTTTTAAGGATGCAGCGTGCACCGTACCGAAACGAAAAGCTACAATGCACCGGTAACAGCTCGACTTATTCCATATTTTCCAATGCACGCGCTGAAAACTGCGAGCGTCTTTTTCGTTCTAACTTTTAAATTAACGGGCATAAACAACGTTCGCGTGGTTGCATTTTATATTGTGCTAGCGGTAAGTTTTATGTGGTAATGCATACAGAGTATTCACAAATTCATGGTACAAATTTCGCGCGTGGAAATCCAGAACTTAAAAACCCCAGCCGTTTTTCAAATATGAAATAAAAATTCTTCTTTCGCGGTAAAAGGTGTTCCACCAGGTATCCAAAACAGGTCAAAATCTACAGACTTCTCGCATCAATATAAATTGAAATGTTGGGATATTTAAATAATTTGTTTTGTTTAATTCAACGTAAGAAAAAAAAACAAACAAATTGTTGGATCAACTCGGCACATACGTGAATATAAATTTTAATTGTATTTTAATTCTCAGAATAATTGGTGTTTCCATGTTTCTTTTATTTAGAATCACTATTATTTCAAACCGTCTTTTCTCCTGTAAATTAGGGGAACTAGGGAAACCTTATTGTTTTCTTACAAGTTATAAATTACTCAGAAGGGCAAATTTACTTCTACGATTCAGGGTTTCATTAGAAGCTCTGTTTGTGTCACTCTGAATAAGAAAACTTACGCCGAGAGAGATTGTATTGGAATTGTAGCAAGGCGCACAATGCAAATTGAAATACAACACGGAACGAGAATTCGCAAAGACGCGTTTGTACGGGTTTGCAGACATTTCTAGTAAAACAGAAACTCGAATTATTAAGACGGATAATCTGTAAAAGTTACCCACATAAATATCAATAAAAAAAATAACACTAAAAAACAACATAAGCACGATTTAACCCATTAAAAATTATTCTCTATAACAAATATAATCGATGGGTCAACGTACGGGGCGATTGAATGTCTTTCAAAATTGTTCACAACATTTAATTCAGACCAAACTCCATAGGCGCTTGAATATACCAAATCGACTTGGAGAAGATAATAAATTATGGGCGAAATTCAAATTTTAATTACGCATTATACGGTTCCCTTTGAACTAATATATTAGCTCGGACCAATTTTCGCTAAAATCAATATTTAAAGAGTTATCGAGTTGCTATCGCTTCTATGGCGTAATCTATGCTACGAGCATCGATGGTGAAAATTAATGCGTCTAAAAGTTGCTCGTTAAATCGTTCGGTTTAATATAAACATTACGGTCGATGCGTTATATTTACGCTTCAAATTCGAGCGTGTGCTCGTGTATGGTTTAAAAAATGCCTGCGTCGAAGGCGTAGATCGTTAAATTTTTGTTACTCGAACACGTGTAAAGTCAACGTCCGACGGGAGACATCTTTGAAGCAATCTAACGCGCGTTAGAAAGTTAAGTCGATTTAGCGCGCGAAATTGCTGGCAACGGTATTGTCAGGAGAAGCGTAGATTGCCTTCTTGTGTCCTTGTTCCATTCTCCATAGCGTTGCATCGTGTCCAAAACGCTGTGCTGAGTTCGTCCGACCGTTTTCGCGTTAAAAGACGACTGCTGGTTGCAACAAGTAGCTCAAAATGAACTCGCGACTGTTAGAACTGTCCAGTCTAAATGGAACCTTTGGTCGTGCACGGAATGTCCTCGTTAAAGGTTTCTCACGGTTTGTCGAAATTTATATTAAAAATCTTTTATTATAGACTGGACCTGCAAGTCGCTTTACAATTCAAAAACCGACGAAACTTTGTGCATTTATTTGTTACTTGGTAAAGTACAGAAAATGAAATTTTGTTTGGTGCAGATATAAAAGTTAAGCAATTTTTCGGTCAAATCGGATTAATTTTTCTTTGAATTTAAATTATCTATAGTTTCAAAATCATGTAACGTCTACACCGGAAGTTCTACGCTTAGCCATCGGTCATTCGCGCTCTGTCATTCTGCAAGAGCATATTAAAATCGGAGGGGTACATATTAGGTCCTTCCGTCGCTAGGGGAACTCGTTCAGCGACACTCGCGACATGAATCTGGACGGTGTGCGCGTGCGTATTCCTGTAAAAATTACTAATGTCGCGCGGTCCCTGTTCCATGTTTCTACCTAATTAATGCGATGGAACATCTCCAGTACGAGGAATCCTGTGTCCCCGACGCCGCTGCAATATCGTGTGGCCGTCTCGGCCGCGTGTACCCCGTCTTATGGGGGAATGTAGAGGCGACAGAGTGCGGCTTGCACTTCACACTAATGAGAATTTCAGCCGGTTCCTGGTCTCCCTGCAATTCGCTGCTACGCGTGCGTATATGCATAGATGGGTCGTCGAAGATCTTCGACAATACGAATTCTCAAAATTGCTGCTCGTGTTCGAAATACTCATTTACCCTGTATTTCTAGAAATCTGATCCGCGGTATTCCTGTATTAACCCGATTTACTTTGCTCATGGGTTGAATTGCTCTTTGTTCGATTAAAAAATAAATACCGCTCGCCTCTAATTGTCTGCGTTAGTAGTAGAAATGCAAACTATTAACAATATAAAATGGTCCACGATAAGGCTCAGGCAACGCACAGATCGAATAAACAATTATTGGAAAGCATAATATTACAGTGAAGTTCCGAATGTGCCTAAATTTTTCGGCTGAAAAAAAAATTTCAAATCGTTCTGAAAAAAATATTTTTGGTTGCAGGGGTCAATTACAATCGTTTTTGGTGAACAGACATACCCTCGAATTTCTACGTGTTTTCGAGAGAAAAATTCCTTACCGAATATCTAATGTCAGGTCAGAAATGATTCCCCCACGCGTATCTTTAAAATATCATAACTCCTGATCGGTTTGGGCGATTTTAAAGTTTCAGAATGCAAACAACGCGTATTTTGGTGAAGAATTTGTAGAGATTCCAAAAATATTGGAAAAAGTTGTTCCTCAACCCTGTAAAATGAGAAAAATCCCATAAACATGATCCAATTTTCAAACGTCTATAACTTTTACAATTGTGGACGGATCTCATTGAAATTTAGTAGAGAAGTAGAGTTCATAGATACCTAAAAAAAAGTATTAAACAACATTTCCGTACAGCATCAAGCAAATTGATTAAAATTGAAGAACTAGTTTTTAAGAAAAATCGAGGCGGTAGGTGTCTAAATTTTTCTTCGAAAAAGAAAATTTCAAATCATTTTGGAAAAATTATTTTCGGTTGCAGGGGTCAATGACAATATTTTTTGGTGAATATATATATCCTCGAAATCCTACGCACTTTCGAGAAAAAAATTCTTTACCGAAAATATAATGTATTCCTCGTTTTTATCACTTCATATGTAGGGTATAGTTTAACTATCCGGCATATTTGATTTTCCAACATTGCTCCAGTTTCGAGTATGTCGGATAATCAGAATTTTACTGTATTTCAAAAATAATAGACGAAATATTAAAATAGTTAAGGCGAAGAAATCATGTCAATGTTAAAAGTATGCTATTGAAACTACGAAGAAAAATTCTTACAGTAAGAAAAAAATTTTAACAAAGAAATATTACTATTAGCACAGGTCAAAAGTAATTAATGAATCAAAGTAGTTAAGTAATAAAAGTTCAGAGATCTCTATAATTGCAATTTATGGAACTTTCTACATGTGAGTCCAATGTGTGGTTTAATTAGGAAAATGAATTCATTCCTACTGCGATTCATCCACACGGTTACTATGCAGGAAGTGAGGAGAGTCGATGGACGGACGTGGATAGACGGTACAGGGTTAGGAAAGGTATTATTGAATATGCTACGAAAACATTAAATGATTCAATAACGCGTACAATTTAAAATGATTACTTAATATGTTTTCGGATTTCTTGTATACAATTTTCTAAAAATGATTTCGAAAATACATAGTTCTTTTACCTCTAACTAGACTATTGTACCTCCAGTGCGCCCTTGCCATTGTGTGAATTTTCCCAGGATCTTGTGTAAGCGTGGTTGTCCTGGTAAACACTTGGCGATCATACGAGATCTTTCTGTTTTCTTTCAAGGCCTCGCCTGCGCCTCGGACCCTTTCCAGCTGGGCCCGGCGAGGCACTTCACTTTTACTATCTATTATTCAGTCCGTTTTCACTTTCTTTCGCGTAGCTGTTTTTCGTCTTCGATTTTCCATCTCTCTGTTCCATCTCTTTCCTTTCCCGCGACACTGACAAAAAGAAAATAGAAGAGAGGATCCTCTTAATTGAGAAGTGTCCTTGACCGGACAATTAATTTGACAACGATTTTAGACCGCACAATTAATGAGAACAACGCTGTTACTACACTTAGGAACTATAATTGACGATCTTCATGCTTGTAGAAAAGCTTGACAATGTTAAGTGAAACAAAAATAAGTCAGTTTCGCTCATTCTTTATAAACGCTTGGTTCTCCACGAACAGAGACAGTTTGAAATGTTCGGTTTTAATGTTGTTATTAGCTCGCATCCCCTGTATTTTGGGATACAAATGAAGCATTCAAGGACTCTAGTGTCTCACAAGTCACTTTAGAATCCCAGGGCAATACTTAAAAGGGGAAAGTTCCCTCTGCTAGAACTACGTCGCTATCCTGGTCGCCCTCAAGACATCTATCTTCACTAGGTGGGGACAACGAATCGAAAGAAACTAATGCCGATGTTAAAAACACATCTCCATTTCGCAGCGATGCAACACCAAGAGACGTATAAATATTTATTTAGAACGTTATAAAACTCAATAGAATGCGTCAAGTAATAAAACACAGAATATAGTAGAATATACAGGAGCAACATTGAAACGTTTATCAAGAATACATTCGTTGTTCGGTTAAACATAGTAAGTGGTCAATCACTCAACTACACGAACGCATACATTTCATTTTCCTGGCTTGTACATTCCACATTATTACGGTTCTATTTGTTATAAAATATTTGAACGTCCCTCGTTTACACGTCGCGACGCATGTTAGCCAATTTGACTAATTCAAATAAAATCGATATTTAGATTAAATATTATAAATCTTAATATCGTTTCAAAAATGTTAATCAATTTTAATTGATTTCTTTATTTCTAGAAAACTATAAAACACTTGAAACTTCAATTCGGAAAGAATCGTTTATTTTGTTATCTTTTATTTCACTCGATAATATCAATTTTATTATCTGATCTTTTCCTAAGCCAGTAAACACTATTTCGTTTGTAATTAATAACGTTATCGTATATAATGTCATAAATCATAAAATCATGTTATTTTATTTGTAATTGCGAATTGTTTCTTGGTACTTATAACAGAGTATAAAGTAAAAGCAAAAATCCTTTGAAGCAGATTGTAAAACTGATTAACGACAAATATAAATAAAACAATGTTCGATACGCAACGTAATGTAAAAGATAGTAACGCATTCACATTTCCAACCATTCTATCTTTCAATTATAAAAGACCTCCAAAGTATTCTTTTTTTTTTTTGTGTGAAGTTCTCGTGACGAGTTATTACTTTCATAGTTTCTATGCAACCGTCTATAGTGAGATCCATTCAGCCGAGTTTTAATCAAGCGCGTGCGTACTTCACGTACTTTCAACTTTGATTTTCTTTCAAAGGCAAAGACTCGGACGGCGAAACTTTATTCCTAACGTTTTCCAATTTATTTCTTGGAGGGTCACTTTCTACTGAGTATTACTCTGTGTTCTAGAACATTCAGTGCAACGCGTAATCAAATAATTCAGGATGGCTTTTATAACATCATTTTTAGCTACACTTTACGTATTTTATTTATATAATCGAACTTGGTTATCAAAGCAGTGTTATAATAGAAACGAGTCAAAAGCCATAATGATTTTCGCTTATGTATATTTCGATGAAATTATTTATTCTCTTATTGAACATGCTACATAGAAATATGTGCCGTGCAAATTTTGGAATATTTAAGTAATATCAAATTGAAATCATTGAAATCGTCTAAATTGTAGTTAGTTTTAAAAAGTAATTAATATAAACAGGGTAATGCATGTAATTGAAATATTTTATTTTTTAAGTATAGAAGTATAGAAAATCGTATATTAAGAGTGTAAAGAATCTTTCGTGTTTTTTTCATTAATTTCAGTATTATTATCTCGTTGATTTGAATAATTCTGGCCACTGCAAAGTTTCTAGAGCAGTATAAACCTGCTTTCCGCAACCGCAGACTATCCAACGCCCAACAAAAATATCATCATTTTTATTTTGTTTGTTAAAGAACATAAGATGCATGAAAACGTTTTTCCAGAGACTTGCTAATCTCGGCTCTTCCACTGTTCAGGGTCTCAACACTCTGAAATCACGTCGTCTATAGCAGGAGGCTTAATACGAAGCGGCTTTCCAAAGGATTATCCATAAAAGAAAAAAAAAGCAATATTTGCTTCGAAAGATAGAAACTTCAGCTACAAGATTTTCGGTAATAAAAAAATTTGTTAAAGTTCCTTTTCGATTATGCATGTTCATCTACGAACGAAGTAAAACACGTAAAGTGTGAGAATTGAATTTTTTTCCAAATATTGCGAACGTTAAAAGGACAAATTGCAAATATTAAATCATTGAAAGCAGTAAGTCTGGAAGCAACTTAAGAAAAGTATGGAAGGAAAATCATGGCTACGTATCTAATTTATTCAAACGGAGCTCTTGCAGTATCCAGATAACCCAGTTATTGAACAAGCGTGAACATTTTGGTTATTGTCGTTAGGGATAATGTGCATCCTGAATGTATTTCTAATGCAAAGTCGTTCTCGTTTGTACTATAAACGTTCTCTTCGCCAATATCGGTGATTATTCATAATTCTTCCGTGATAAATTTGTTTAACTTACGCGACGTAATATTATTGTTAAATAGATTTTAACGTCAGCTATGCAAATATATATTTTTGCAGTGTATTCGTTTTACGATACTATACAAATTACATAATAAATATTTAGGGGATGACTCCGTGTATTTTTGTACCAGAATATGTAACTTTTTTTTATTACTTTCTATTTTAACATAATTCTAATTTCTCAATCTGTACAAGTTTCGTACGATAAGGGCGCATTAGTATTATAATTGTTCTGCGCAATTACACGATTTTACCTTTTTTGAAGCTCACGGGAGGGAGAAAGAAAAGCGTAGAAATCGAAGAAAGGGAAGAAATGCTGCGGGATATAATCTCGGCGCGATAACGAAGTAATCGTGGCGGCTACTTTATTACGATTTAATGGGAAATTTATATCGGTGCTGGAGGGGGCAGGGTTCACGGGTCGGGAACTCGTCGGACGCAGCTGTAACACGCCGCGCGCCGCGAAATTAGGTAACAACTTCGATAACACAGCGAGCGCGTGTTAGCTATGTACGTGGAACGCGCTTAAGTCACCGGTATCGCGGCGCTCTACACGCGTCGTTAATTAATTTCGTTCGTTGCTTACGGTTATCTATGGGTAGGCCGCTTTTTATTCGATAATCAAGATAACGGATGGGGTTCTTCGTCGCGGAAAACCATCGCGAGAACGTTTTAGTAACTCCGCGCATTTATATCGCGGCCAGGGAAGACGGTTAAAGTAAGTTTACGACCCGCATAAAAGATATCGCCATGATAAAAAGATCAGAAAAAGGGATACAGAGGAAAGGGAAATTTCTTAGGGTCGTATGCGAGAACGCCTGGAAGTAAGAAAGTAAGCGCCGCGGGAAGTAGTTAGGGGCAATTATAGTCGACCTACGCGTGGAATCAATTCGAAAGATCTCGTACCATTTATCGCGATAGGTGAAAAGTCCTGCTCTACTTTGTTGGATAACGATCCTGCTTTAAACAAATTTCGTTCCAGCAATATTGCAACGACGTTATGCTACCGTGCTACCTACAACCTGAAATGTCCTCATGCATTTACTGTATAATTTCCTTATGCAGTTTTCCTTTATAAGTCAGTGAATTTTGATCAAAATTGAAATTCATTTAAAAAGCAGACAAAAGTGGAGTACAGTGAAATAATAAGAAATACCACATTTAACGAGTTCCCGCTTTCAAGCGATAAATTCGGGAACTTCAATTGATTTAAAACTAGAATAGATAGCAATTTTTATTTCGAACTGAGATAAAACAGCTATAAACTTGAATTCGGTGCGAATATTGTCACTTGAAAGCGGGCGTTTGCAATAAAAGAAGCAAACCTGAGAATAGCTTCAGTTTCCAGAATTTCCCTTACCATCCGGCCGGTTTTCTTTTTTTTCGATTCGACCGCAGGACACAGGTTATTTATTCGGAGTATTTTTGGAGCAATCCAGCACTCGCAATTAGTCTCTGGTTCTCGTCAGTTTTCCCGTGCGCTCTTTCGTTCAATTTTTGGCACTGCGTCCGCGCGGACATCAGTCGCGGTTTACCGTTAATTGAACAGGGATCTACTTGCACGAACGAAAAGGGACCACCGGCAGAGAATTACTCTGTCAAAACCGAGCCGCGATTTCATTCAACTTTTCGATCAGTTTCGACATACATCACCGCAGTTTTGCTAGTTTCGCCGAATGCGTGACAGATACAGTTGTTCGAGTCTGTACCGAGTTGTCTAGTCGATTGGATGCTATTTTGAGTCTTATACCAAAAAGAAATTGGTTCTCTTAGAGAATAAATTTTATTATAATATCTCTTATTGAGGACTAATTTCTTTAGGTTCATAGAAGAACGCCATGTCATCTATATACGGATGATGTGGTAGTCAATTTATTAATAAGTTGTGTAAGCCAATTGAGCCAATTTTATTATTCTGCCAAGTGAGAGTTAGATTTCAAGTATGCGTGCATAAACTGGCACGTGCTATCAGTGCAGGGCCCCACCCAGGGAGGCCAGGTAGAGATCCGCATTTTCCCCCACTCCTCAATATTCCTTGTGCTGGGTGACTCACGGGGGATCCCATTCGGATTCGGGAATCATCGGCACATCACGAGGAACATTGAGGAGTGGGGGAAGCTCGGACTCAGTGCCTGGTTTCCCTGGTCCCAACTCCCACCCAGTGTGGCCAGATCTGGCATAATTGAGTGCATCGAAATCGACAACAGTGACGACGAACTTCCTTAGCGTCTAACGGAATGGTGGGGATAGCAGGCATACACTACCGCACGAGCCACGTGTACGTGAGCTCGGCACTTCGCACAACTTCGGCAAATCGATAAAGAACGCTAGTGTGAGCCTTTCCTTCTTGCTCTTGTAAAAGAGAAACAGCTGAAATACGACCTCGCGATAATCGGCATACGATTCCAAGCCTCGACTGTCCCAGCATTTTTACTTTCCGACCTATGTAAGGTATAAGGAAATTTATAAAGTATCATAATGGAAAAAAAATTTCGAAATTTTTTTTGAGCGGAAATACACGTTTTAGGACCCCCTCATCATATTGTGACTACTACAAAAAAACATATTTTTGTTTTGCTCCTATGCTATTGACATGATTGCGTCTAAACGGCTGAATGAATTTCAATGAAACTTAACATTTAAGTTTTATGTTCTCGTTTTAAGGTCTCATTATATTTTAAGCGTGATCAGTTCCCATATAATGATGATTATACGTCTGTAGTTTTATAATTATTTCGATACATATACATCATTTGTGACAAATTTTTAAAGCGATTTATATAAATCTTAAGAAGGATTAAGATCAAATATACTTTTTTCCTATCTTTCCTAGACAGGAAAAATTAAACGAAGTCTTATGCCTTGCATACCTACCTAAACCACATAAAAAACATATTCCACAAATATTTTAGAATAATGTTGTTCAAAGCAGTCTTACTCGTAAAGGGTTAATTAAGGGTTAATTAAAATGAAAAAACAACTCTTAGCCAGTACCGTGCACGCTACAGAAATAGATTACTACTGACTTTTCCCACTATGTTTTTTAATAACCGTATCAAATTGTTACACACAATCAAATGTTATATATTTGACTTAACTTTACATAACAAAATAATTGTAACGATAGGTAAAAGAATAACGTGCACGCTACCGTTCAATGGAAACCACGGGAAGGTGGTGGTCACTTCCATCAGGAGGGAAATGTAAAAAATTGTTATTTCTTTGTAACATTATCACATGCCGTATATTAAAATGTTTTTATTAATGTAATGAAATTACAATATAATGAAAAACTAACTCGTGAATGCATTAATTTTTATTAATATACACACGAGCCATAAAAATGGAAAAATGATATAATTGTTTACATTTCCAAAGGATGGGATGTTGGGATAGGACAAAATCCAGAGGCCAAAGCATATCTTTATTTTCTAAATTACGCTCTTGAGTTTTTTTATAAATTTAGCATTTTCTTTCAAACTCAAGAGACAAGAATTCATTTGCTTCAAAAGACTGCGGCAGAACTTTTATGCGATATATTACGCAATTTTCTGAAACCGCAGCTTTTGAAACACATGGATTTAGTAAGAATGATGAATTTTTCTGTAGTCGAAAATCAACTCCCATTTAATAGTATAAATTTAGGAACAGAGTGTCTTAATTTTCTGCATCAACTGAATGCAGAAGGCAAGTCCGACATCGTAGAAACCGTAAGGAAAAATTGTTTAATGTTTTATATTACAGCTGCAAATGAAATTCGTCATCGATTGGCAATCGATGACGAATTTCTTAGCATGTTGTATGTTTTTGAACCAACTTTTATATTAAATGATACAAATAGAGACATTTCCTTCAGAAATGTTCTCTTAATCGCTAAGAAATTCGGCGGTTTCGACGAAGAAGGACTGCAAACAGAATGGTCAGTATTGCCTTTGGAATTTACAACGAAAGGTAGACAGACGCTTATCGAGATGAAATTCGATGGTTTCTGGAAAACAATTTTATTAACGCGAAATTTGGACTATAAAATTAAATTTCCTGAATTGATGAAATTAGTAAATACAATTAGATCACTTCCAAATTCCAATGCCGATGCAGAAAGATTGTTTTCCATGTTACCTGACATAAAAACAAAGAAACGGAATAAACTTTCTTCGGCCAGCGTCAACTCTATTTGCGTTGTGAAATCTTCGTTAAAGGCGCAGAGGGAAAACTCTCAACCCATGGAGGTAGATGACGATCATCTAGCTCTATTGTATTCCAAAAATTTATATCATAGATTTGCTAAGAAGCAAAAGTGTAATTTAAGATTAAACGCAACATATGACAATAACTTTGAGAATTTTCCCGCTACGTCATATGACGAAAATTAAGGTACCGATTTACTACAGAGCTTTTCTCTAGAGAGATTTTTCTCTCCAGAGAAAAGCTCTTTAGTAAATTCGTACTATTAGGCTGCAATGACAGTATAAACGTTTTCATGCGACGTCGCGGTAGACTGATCTTGTTACGTCAACGGTACCGCGACGTAGGCGGAACAAGGTGTGATGCATGTATGTATGTGCCATAACGTCACGCGAAAGCGCTTACACTGCAACCGCAGTCTTGTTAGTGATATCCAAAATATTTTTTTTGGACTTCGCTAATATGTAAATAGTCGTTCAATTTGTCTCGCATTGTTACTTTTTTTACGTATTTCGCTTGCTGTAAATACTATTCTGCTTGCTCTAACTATCATTTTTTTTCTTCATTTATTTGCTTATATTTGGCCGTATATTTTTAGTTAGTGAAATTGCTTGCTGTAGATAGTATGGCTATGACGTAGAATGTCGCGCCTTGTTACACTTACGTCACGGTACCGTAAGAGCAACAATGCACGATATAACGTGCCAGCTTAATCGCAAACGTCCTATTCCAACATCCCATCCTTTGGAAATGTAAACAATTATATCATTTTTCCATTTTTATGGCTCGTGTGTATATTAATAAAAATTAATGCATTCACGAGTTAGTTTTTCATTATATTGTAATTTCATTACATTAATAAAAACATTTTAATATACGGCATGTGATAATGTTACAAAGAAATAACAATTTTTTACATTTCCCTCCTGATGGAAGTGACCACCACCTTCCCGTGGTTTCCATTGAACGGTAGCGTGCACGTTATTCTTTTACCTATCGTTACAATTATTTTGTTATGTAAAGTTAAGTCAAATATATAACATTTGATTGTGTGTAACAATTTGATACGGTTATTAAAAAACATAGTGGGAAAAGTCAGTAGTAATCTATTTCTGTAGCGTGCACGGTACTGGCTAAGAGTTGTTTTTTCATTTTAATTAACCCTTAATTAACCCTTTACGAGTAAGACTGCTTTGAACAACATTATTCTAAAATATTTGTGGAATATGTTTTTTATGTGGTTTAGGTAGGTATGCAAGGCATAAGACTTCGTTTAATTTTTCCTGTCTAGGAAAGATAGGAAAAAAGTATATTTGATCTTAATCCTTCTTAAGATTTATATAAATCGCTTTAAAAATTTGTTACAAATGATGTATATGTATCGAAATAATTATAAAACTACAGACGTATAATCATCATTATATGGGAACTGATCACGCTTAAAATATAATGAGACCTTAAAACGAGAACATAAAACTTAAATGTTAAGTTTCATTGAAATTCATTCAGCCGTTTAGACGCAATCATGTCAATAGCATAGGAACAAAACAAAAATATGTTTTTTTGTAGTAGTCACAATATGATGAGGGGGTCCTAAAACGTGTATTTCCGCTCAAAAAAAATTTCGAAATTTTTTTTCCATTATGATACTTTATAAATTTCCTTATACCTTACATAGGTCGGAAAGTAAAAATGCTGGGACAGTCGAGGCTTGGAATCGTATGCCGATTATCGCGAGGTCGTATTTCAGCTGTTTCTCTTTTACAAGAGCAAGAAGGAAAGGCTCACACTAGCGTTCTTTATCGATTTGCCGAAGTTGTGCGAAGTGCCGAGCTCACGTACACGTGGCTCGTGCGGTAGTGTATGCCTGCTATCCCCACCATTCCGTTAGACGCTAAGGAAGTTCGTCGTCACTGTTGTCGATTTCGATGCACTCAATTATGCCAGATCTGGCCACACTGCTCCCACCATTCTGTAGTCGAGTGCCGCGCGAGTGTCAATATTGCGGCTTTTTTCGGCTCGTCAACGACCTGTAAGTTGAAACTTCATATCTTATATCTAGTGACCAGTATAAAGGGAGGGGACTTGGGCTCTCCACCATTAACCAAAACAATCCATTATTTGCCCTTTAATCGCTGCAAACGAATTCTTTATTTGTTGACAAACATCGAATAATTTGGAATTAACCCCTTAACCTACAACTACTTGTATACTATTGTTGACGCTTTGGGCCCAGGCTGTTGAAACATAAATCGTAGGTTAAGGGATTAATAATTGTTGGATATTGAAATAAAAGTAGGGACTTAGAAATCCTGTAAGTTGGCAACGCGCGAGCGGAACGGGAAGTTAGCGTGCGAGCGTGCGTGCAATATCTACGCCCCATTGCCTGCTGGATTCTATCGTAAGCAACACGTGCGCTGTGAGCATTATTTTAAGAGGTTATGGGCCCAGGCCACGTGTTAAATTAAAAGTAAAGCTAAAGGTAAAGTTAAAGTAAAGTTAAAAAAGTTAAAGTAAAGTTAAGTTAAAGTTAAAAATAAAGTTAAAGTGAAGAAAAAGTGAAGGAAAATGTCGTGCACCAAATTAAGCGTTGCTAAGTTAAGCAATAGTAACTATCAAATATGGAAGTGTAAGGTCGAACTTTTACTAATAAAAGAAGATTTGTGGCATACGGTGAAAGAAGAAAGACCAGAGCAAGCAGATCAGAAGTGGATTAAAGCGGATTTGCAGGCAAGGGCCACAATAGGATTGTTATTAGAGGACGACCAGATAAGACACATTAAAGACACGACAACGGCAAGAGAAGCATGGGATTCTTTAAGAAGGTATCACGAAAAAGCTACTTTATCAAATCAAGTTTATCTTCTAAAGAAACTATGCAACACAAAATTAATGGAGAATGGTAATATGGAGGAACATTTGAATACCATGTTATCCATTGTGGATCAATTAGCAGCCCTGGGTGAAGAAATAAAGGATAAATTAGTTATAGCGATGGTGTTAAGCAGCTTGCCAGATTCATATGGAACATTGATTACGGCTTTGGAAACTAGATCCGAAAGTGAATTAACATTAGAACTGGTTAAAGGAAAGTTGATCGATGAGGATTTTAGACGAAGAAATTCACATTCGCAGTCTGCGGAGAGGGATAATATGGCCCTTAAAGCACAGCACCAAAGAAGCAACAGGCTAGCTACAAGTAAACCTACAGTACAGACAATGACATGTTATTTTTGCAGTAAACAGGGGCACATGAAAAAGGATTGTTACAAGTACCGAAAATGGAAGGCAAACAAAGAAAGGGCTAATCAGGTCAGCGAGACAAGGAACAAAGAAGAACCAGAATGGTGTTTCAGTACCAGAACAGGAATGACCGAAGGTAATATGAGGGGAGCCTGGTTTGTCGATTCTGGTGCCACAAGCCATATGACAAATGACAAAAGTTTCTTCAGTGTCCTGGAGAAAAGGGCATTGGCAGATGTACGTGTGGCAAACCAGCAATATGCAAAAGTAAGAGGTATCGGAGAAGGCATATTGTTGTGCGAAGGTGCAGATGGACATATATCCCCAGTGCGAATCAAGGATGTATTGTTTGTTCCTGAACTGGGAGAAAGTCTCCTGTCAGTAAGGAAATTAACAGAAAAAGGAATAGAGGTAAATTTCTGTGATAAAGAGTGCTACATAAAAAGGGGAAATAAGGTTATAGTTACAGCAAGTGCAATAGGCAACCTGTACAAACTAAAGATAGTTAAACAGGCATTGCTCGCCACGTGTAAACACAATAATGATTGTATACATACATGGCATAGAAAATTAGGACACAGAGATCCGCAGGCAATAAAGGAAATGGCAGACAAGAATCTGGTAGACAATATGCAGATCAAGGATTGTGGCATAAAGATCACGTGTGAGGTATGCATCAAGGGGAAGATGCAGAGGCAAAGTTTTCCAAAAAGGTCATCAACACGGGCGAAGAAAATACTGGAATTAATCCATACGGATGTCTGCGGGCCAATGCAGACGATTACGCCAAGCAAGAAAAGGTATTTCCTAACATTGATAGATGATTTTAGTAGATATACCCACATATATTTTTTGCAACATAAATCTGAAGTACCAGAAAAAATTGCAAATTTCATTGAGTTAATGAAAACTAAGTATGGAACGAAACCCAAGTGTTTTCGATCAGACAGAGGGCGGGAATATATAAATCATCGGCTTGAAAAGATATTTCAGGAAGAGGGAATAGAGATGCAGCATACTGTGGCGTACTGTCCTGAGCAAAACGGCGTGGCAGAGAGGAAGAACAGGTCACTAATGGAAATGGGACGATGCTTATTAAGAGATGCGGATCTACCTAACAAATACTGGGCGGAAGCAGTAAACACTGCTAATTATTTACAAAATAGGATATACTCCAAAGCACTGGATGATATTCCAATCAAAAGATGGGACGGTACTAAACCAAATATGAAAAACTTTCACAGGTTCGGTGCAAAGGTGTATGCTCATGTGCCAGATGAGTTAAGGAGAAAGCTAGACGCTAAAGCCCAGGAATTCAGGTTCGCGGGGTACTCAGAGGAATCTAAAGGATATCGACTCTTGGACCCAGAAACTAACAAGGTGACAATTAGCCGAGATGTAAAGTTTCTGGAGGAGGAGGATGATGAAAATGAAAAGATCACTGTGCATTATGGGACATCAAGAATTCAGGGTTCTGTAACAGAGGAATCAACAGAAGAGAGCCATTCAAGTGAAAGCGAGAGTCAGGAACCGGAAGAGGAACAACCCGAAGAGGAATTTCGTGATGAAGAGGAAATATTAAGTCCGGAATGCTCAAGGACGATAGAAATGAAGAAAGGCCCAGGGAGGCCAAAAACAATAAAGACAGGATTAAGGGGAAGACCAAGGAAGGAGCACAAGATGATCCCAGAAAATGGAATAAAGGAGATGGCATCTATGGCAGAAATACCGGTGCATAAAGCGATTTCAGGTTCGGATGCGGAAGAGTGGTACGCAGCCATCGGTCAAGAAGTAGAATCAATGATCAAGAAGGGTGTATTTGATATTGTGGACCGTCCTAAAGAAGGAAACGTGATAGATAGTAAGGTAGTATTAACCGACAAATTAAATAACGATGGTACAATAGGTAGGCGAAAGGCACGTATAGTCGCCCGTGGTTTTAGCCAGCGACCGGGTTTCGATTATAATGAAACATTTTCTCCCGTAGCCCGATTAGGATCAATCCGTTTACTTGTTGCTTTAGCTACACGTTTCAGCATGGAAATTCATCAGTTGGATGTAACAACAGCGTATTTAAACAGCGAACTGGATGTACCGCTGTATATGGAGATTCCGGAAAGATTTAAGGAGACATTGGAAAGAATGGTATCGAGAAATGAATCTGCTGAAATGACGAGTAGAGCGAGTAAAATGTTAAAACGTTTAAGAACCGGAGATAAGGTATGTTCTTTAAAGAAGGCAATTTATGGTTTGAAACAGGCGGGCCGTCAATGGAACATAATGATAAATAAAACAATTATTGAATTGGGCATGAAGCGTTCTATGGCGGATCCGTGTATATATTATAAAAAGGAAAAGAAAAGTATATTATTACTAGTTCTGTATGTAGATGATATTTTAGTTATGTCCAATAATATTAAATCTATTGTTGATGTTAAAGAAAAATTATCGTCCAGTATGGAGTTAAGGGATTTAGGTTTAGTAAAGTATTGTTTAGGTATAAACTTTACCAAAGACGGAGACAATTATATCCTTAGCCAAAATAAATATGTTGAAAGACTGATGGTAAAATACAATATGAGTGATGCGAAACCGTCATGTACTCCGTTAGATCCAGGTTTAAGATTAAGCAAATGTAATGTATCGAGAGAATGTGAAACGTTGCCTTATAGAGAACTGCTAGGGTGTCTAATGTATTTAGCAGTGACGACTCGGCCGGATATAACTTTTGCAATAAGTTATCTGAGTCAATTCAATAATAGTTACAGCCGAACACATTGGAACGCAGCAAGAGGAGTGTTGCGCTACCTCAAGGGAACCGCCCAATATCGGTTAGTGTTTAAGAGGGATACGGAACAGATAAAGGGATATGTAGATGCGGATTGGGGCAATTGTGTGGATGATAGGCATTCTTATACAGGATTCGTTTTTGTACTGTGTGCAGCACCGATTGCTTGGGAATCGCGCAAGCAAAGAACGGTGGCGTTATCTTCGACTGAAGCGGAGTATATGGGATTAGCGGACGCTACGAAGGAAGGGATATATTTAAGGAATTTCTTGTCAGAAATTGGGTTAAAGGGAATGGAACGAATAACTATATACAATGACAATTTAGGTGCACAGAAGCTAGCCGAAAATCCCATGTATCACCGTCGAACAAAGCACATTGATCTAAGACACCATTTTGTCCGCGAGGCCATTCAGAATGGCGATATTGTTATCGAATATTTGAAGTCGGAGGATATGACAGCCGACATATTGACCAAGGCGTTGCCGCGAGCGAAACACGATAGATGTGTAAGTGGGTTGGGAATTGAAACCCAGGCTTAGTCCCTTGCGTTACATTTTTTTTATTTTTTTATTTCAAAGGGGAAGTGTTGGATATTGAAATAAAAGTAGGGACTTAGAAATCCTGTAAGTTGGCAACGCGCGAGCGGAACGGGAAGTTAGCGTGCGAGCGTGCGTGCAATATCTACGCCCCATTGCCTGCTGGATTCTATCGTAAGCAACACGTGCGCTGTGAGCATTATTTTAAGAATAATAAATTGGAATTCTCGAAATTTCCAGTACTCGTCGCGTCTGTTTAAAATTAATTTTAAACAGTCAATGTGATATAATTGAAATAATAATTTTTAAATTAGTTTTTAATTGTATCGTATCAACTGTGTCTGTCCTGAATATTTGGTTTACAACGGCTTGTTCTTGCTATATCATTATTATTAAACGAAATCTTTATTAAGCTCGTTAAAAGTACGACGATACATATATATTTAAAAAAATTAATTTTTATGGTAGTATTTCTTGTAATTTTCATGAAAGTAACTTTCAATTTGCATAAGGTCGCGTCTGAATATTGACTGAAATTATTATTATTAATATTGAACATCTGTGTTACGCATACGTGTAGATAAATGTGTGACAGGCAAGGTGCAGCTGAAAATGCTGTTATAAAAACTAACCTCAATTAAATGTCCCATTCTATCCACAGCAAGTACGAACAAAATGTCAGCCAAATGAATTTACGTAATAGACCTTGGCGTTGAAAAATTCAAGCGTACAATGCTTTAAATCGTTCACACTTCTGAATATTTCGCAAAGTAAATTTTATAAATCGCCGAATAAAGGAAATTTTTAAACGAATGAAGTATTCAAACTTTAACTCGTAATCTTTCTTTACCAATGACGATATTCACTGTATAAACAATACTTTACCTGATCCCGTTTATTTCAATGGTTACCTCTATATAAATCAATTTTTCATTGTTCCAGTAAAAAAACGAAGAGTGAAATTCAGTAATTCTATTTAATACTTCTTCGAATGTTTAATATCTTGGCAATATTAACGTAATATTATCATTACCCTGGACTTCTATCAATTTTAAACTTGTTGTAAAAGTTACTTGATTATTTTATCATCGATTCTTGTTTTCCTTTCTTCAGAAGTAAAATACTACTAATCAACGAACGTAAATTTTACGTTTGATTCTATTCTGAATAATGTTGCTATTTTCAACTTAAATAAACAACTATTAATACGTACAAAGCAGCCAACATCTATGAGTTTACGTATTCATGGGAATCGGATATTATAAGCAATTTCCGAGACGAAGTTGTTGGAAATTTGCGTGCTTAGAAAATTCGAACACAGTTACTATTCGGACTAATACTTCGCCGTGAGAAAAGACTGGATGGACTTAATATTTATATACGGTACGATGCTTTCCAGTCTTCGTTTTCGCTTTATTTTTCGTCCAACCGCGGTATAACGGAGAAGTAAAATACTTTTGACCCCAAAACGCTGGTTATTTCGTTCCTGGGAAATTCTATTTTCTCTGAAAATTTTCACGAAAGAATCGCTTGTTTCTGTTGCAGATTCACGGAACTATGATTTTTGTTTACAAAAATAATGACTCGTCTACAATTCCGGGAATTTCGCAGTTTTAGAAGAATTTCTGTTACTATGCTTTATATCAAAAGCTGCGGGCTATTTTACAGAGTAAACAAGCTTGAAACGCAGTGGGATAAAAATCTTAAACGACCAAAGGTAAATCGCTTCGTAGGAATATGTATTACGACTTATAAGAGCGATCTTTTCGCGACGATTTAGAATAATACGATACAAACGAACAGAAGTAATATTTTTTTGAAACTCGCGTAACGTTATCGAAATACCAATGCTCGTACAAAATAACGTGTCAAAGCGAAAAAATGTTTCCCCGAGTACTTTACGATTTTGCATCGAGTGATGCGTATGATCGGATCAAATGTTACACGTTCCTATGCGTGAATCCCCTCCAAAAATGTTCGCGTTAAATGAAAGTGTCTTTGATCCGCGAAACGCGACGTTTTAGTTTGCGATGCAACCTATTCTCTACGCTATTTCCAAATCTAGAACTAATTGTAGCTTACGTTGTTGATCGAAATCACTCTTCCATTAATCGCGTTGCGCTGCAATTCCATTATGATATTCCACGGTAGCTTAAAGGACGTCTAGGCAACACAATGACTGGTAGCCAATTTTCAATCCTGTTGTTAGCATACAATTTCTGCAGGCCATCTAATAAAATTTAGTGTTTGTAACACTAACGCTGCATCGTATGAATTTTATTTTATTCTTAAAGGAAATACGTTATTACTTGGTTAGTACACAATGATAAATAAATTATATGTAACATGTAAATTAGATATATTGTATATGATATATTTATTACTTTAAAAATAAATGAATAATATTTATATGAAGTTATATCAATGCAAACTATCTATTTATTCGTCAACGACCATACCACGTTGGTAAAGACCAGTTCTCGTCTGATCACTGAAGTTAAGCTTCGTTGGGCGCGGTTAGTACTTGGATGGGTGACCGCTTGGGAACACCGCGTGTTGTTGGCAATATTTTTTATTTTTTTTTCATTTTGGATTTAAGACATTCTTAAAGCACATTCTCGTTTTTTTAATTTATAAAATTATTGAAGTTTACTTTACCTTTAAGCATCTATAAAAATTTATTTTAATTCCTTTCACTTTAAAATTTTTGGAATTGCACAGCTATTGCTTTTTGAAACTCTTCATATTTTCGTTGGACATACATTACAGGGAAATATACAATGCATACAATACATTGTTAGCGTAATGTATGATTTGTTTATCATTTTAAGTAGACTTCAATAAGGCATATGTGTACAGTATATTAATGTAAGCTATTTATTCAATCGTCAACGACCATACCACGTTGGTAAAGACCAGTTCTCGTCCGATCACTGCAGTTAAGCTTCGTTGGGCGCGGTTAGTACTTGGATGGGTGACCGCTTGGGAACACCGCGTGTTGTTGGAAATCTTTTTCTTTTTTTTCATTTTGGATTTAAGACATTCTTAAAGCACAGACTCATTTTTTTAATTTATAAAATTATTGTAGCTTACTTTCCTTTAAAGCATCTATAGAAATTTATTTTTGTTCCCTTGACATTAAAATTTTTGGAATTGCACGGCTATTGCTTTTTGAAACTCTTCATATTTTCGTTGGACATACACTACAGAGAAATATACAATGCATACAATACATTGTTAGCGTAATGTATGATTTGTTTATCATTTTAAATAGACTTCAATAAGACATATGTGTACATTATATTAATGTAAGCTATCTATTTATTCGTCAACGACCATACCACGTTGGTAAAGACCAGTTCTCGTCCGATCACTGCAGTTAAGCTTCGTTGGGCGCGGTTAGTACTTGGATGGGTGACCGCTTGGGAACACCGCGTGTTGTTGGCAATATTTTTGTTTTTTTTTCTTTTGATTTGTGAAATTTTTGAAGCTTACTTTACTTTTAAACAACTACAGAAATTTATTTGGTAATTATTTAGAAAAGGTGGGGTCTCACCGATTTCGATGATTTTTTAATATGTTGTAGAAATTAAGATTTTTAACAACTTTTTCCTATACATATAACCGCCGCTCGGCCTTAGTTTTCGAGATTTTTCTTTAAAATATCGCTGCTACTGCAATGAGTTCTATCTATACGTACGTGCCTGTGGCAGCGTGTGTGTAAAGGTATGATTCCACCGAGGCAACACTATGCGACTTGTAACATGCCACATATCGTTCGGTAACACTATGCGACCTGTAGCATGCTACTTGTCATTAACTGACGACATTACCCGACATATTCAATCTGGTCGATTCGACAAAACAATATCAAATAGTCCCGCATTTCTTTATTTCGGAAAGGAAACAAATGAATGTGTAGCAAATACACATGTCAAGTGTCTACATAAAGTCGATTTCATGTTACATGCGTCGTAATCGCATGCGACATGTTGCCTAAATGTTGCCTTAATAAAATTGTGTTTCGTAGCATGCGTCATTGCCGCATGCTGCATGTTGCCTCAGTGGAATCACGCCTTTAGCGTTGAATCGCCGATTGTTTATTGTTTCTATAGATACATCGAGGCGGCCGGCAATGGATGCGTATAACGGCTATGCTTAAAATCTCGATTTGAGTAGCCGGCCGCCTGACGGCGGTCGGCATAAAAAAATCTAACCCCAATCTAACCCAAACCCAACTATTCTACCTAGTAACTAACATAATGAATTAGGTCGGTGTTAGATTTTCTTATACCGGCCGCCGTAAGGCGGTCGGCCACGCATTCATTTTGTATTTCAATATTCTTTATTGATACTATCAGGAGTGGGAACGATTTCAGCTATTATTTCGAAAAATTTCATAATTCGATCATTAAAATCATATTGTTGACGGAAGAAGAATTCAGCTAAATAGCCTACATAATGTATTTGGCGAGTTCCATACTTCGGAATATTCGAACCTTTGACAGCAATGCGTTTAATAACTGTAACAATGCAGAACTAGATTTATCTTGACACATTGTACAGTATTTGTCATCGGTTGTCATGGCGATTAATACAAACAAGAGAAAAAATCGACGATCGTGGACTAACAAATACAGAGGCACAGACATGTACGTATAGACAGAATTCATTTTAGAGTAGTAGCAATCTTTTTGATGAAAAATCTCGAAAACTCAGACCGAGCGGCGGTTATACATATGTATAGGAAAAAGTTGTTCAAAATTTTAATTTGTATAACATATTCAAACATCATCGAAATCGGTGAGACCCGCATCTTTTCTAAATAATTACCATTTATTTTTGTTCCCTTGACATTAAAATTTTTGGAATTGCACGGCTATTCCTTTTTGAAACTCTTCATATTTTCGTTGGACATACACTACAGGGAAATATACAATGCATACAATACATTATTAGCGTAATGTATGATTTGTTTATCATTTTATATAGACTTCAATAAGACATATGTGTAGAATATATTAATGTAAGCTATTTATTCATTCGTCAACGACCATACCACGTTGGTAAAGACCAGTTCTCGTCCTATTTTCCTACATACGGACCAAAATTAGTCTTAAGTATATCGTACCTGATAGAAATTAGGATACCGCAATCTGTATACTCTTATCAGGATATTATATTATACAATATAATACACCATAGAGAATAAAACTAGACATAATAGTAGGTAAGCTTCTAGTAAGTAGGCACTACTGAAGACTGCATTCAAAAGTATTAAATATTTTCATATTAGTATGTTTATATTTTTGTGTATAATTGTTATGTAAATAAAAATGTTTAGAAAGAGTTCTCGTCCGATCACTGCAGTTAAGCTTCGTTGGGCGCGGTTAGTACTTGGATGGGTGACCGCTTGGGAACACCGCGTGTTGTTGGCAATCTTTTATAATTTTTTTTCATTTTGGATTATAGACATTCTTAAAGCACATTCTCGTTTTTTTAATTTATAAAATTATTGAAATTTACTTTCCTTTTAAGCATTTACAGAAATTTATTTTTGTTCCTTTCACTTTAAATTTATTGGAATTGTACGGCTATTACTTTTTGATACTCTACATATTTTCGTTGGACATACACTACAGAGAAATATACAACGCATACGATACATTGTTAGCGCAATGTATGATTTATTTATCATTTTAAATAGACTTCATAAGATCATATGTGTACATTATATTAATGTAAGCTATTTATTCACTCGTCAACGACCATACCACGTTGGTAAAGACCAGTTCTCGTCCGATCACTGCAGTTAAGCTTCGTTGGGCGCGGTTAGTACTTGGATGGGTGACCGCTTGGGAACACCGCGTGTTGTTGGCGATATTTTTGTATTTTTTTTTTATTTATAAAATTTTTGAAGCTTACATCACTTCTATGCATCTACAGAAATTTATTTTTGTTCTTTTTATTTTTAGTAGGAATCTGTTAGCCACATCGACTGTTACCTGTTTTTGTATATGTATCTTTTAAGCTAATTTTCCTATCTCAAGCGTTTCGAGACTTTCTCTCATTTTCCCGATATAATCAGTTTTTAACAGCTTGATGCCATGTAATGTTTGGAATATATCGGATGGGAATAACAGTGTTTTTGTAGAAGAAGTAGAAACATATCGTATACGGAAATCTATTACTTGATTCTTTTTGTTGGATGAAAAGGTGTACTTATGTTCTAAGATAGTGGTAATTTCTGATATTAATAGGAAGCATCGATTTATCGTAGGTTATGGGACTCTTCTTTTTTGCTTAGGCACGAGTCTGCGATGGTAATAGGTAGGAATGAATTGCACGCCTGTGTAGGCCAATCAATAAACGATATTTTCGAGAGATATGGCTTAACCACAAGCGTGGCCAAAGGGGTATGAATAATTCTGACCAATGGGACCCACGTATCTTCCATGTCTCATCTTTTCATCGATGTACTTTAGATATATACAATAATTCTCGCCCACTTGAAGATAACTATGAAGTTATTCCCGTCATAGCGATTGTTTATTGTAGGTAATCGACCCTTTCTCCTAGCATAGTAGATGTTTTCGGGTAAAAACAATGCAATACGCAGGCAGTTGAATTCTATCTACTAATAAACGTTAAAATTTTCAGGTGAAAATAATCGATTATTGCAGACTATTTTTAATTACACATAATCGAACGTTTCTAAAAAGCGTAAAGATTATTATTCCTAATATTTAGTACTGTTTTCACTCTTGAGGTTCGAACCATTGTAGATAAACGAACACGTATTAAATATTTTCTTAAGAACAATCTCGTATGTAAATTCGGTTATAATTGCCGTGTTACATTTTTAAGCGAGGTCCCTTGTTAGTCGCAGGCGTTACGAAGGCGTCGCTATTATTTCGTACGCTTTTTTTTCACTTGGAACTCACTAATATTTTGTTGAATAATTGTATGCCGGCAGTAGCGTCCAAAATTGGCTACTTTCTACCATTAACCTTTATTCTTTCGATTTATTATGCAGTTTGTGCTCGCTTTGTCGCGCTTTTTGGCTCTCGTAACCCTCAGCGATGCTGCCCGTTGCTCCGGAATCTCTGTACCCGGCTCCATTGAACAAGGGTAACACGCCTGCCTCTATCACCGGGAACGCGGGCATAATGGAAGATTTAAATTTTCCACGAGAGTTACGCGCGTGTGCCGATTTGAATTTGGATCTATTTTATAATCCGGGCTATTAAAGTTGCCGTAGAATTTGCATTCGCTCGTTCGCATCTTCGAAAAGTTTCAGCGGAAATGGGGAGCCGGCAGCGTGACGAACAGCGAATGAAATTTATGAAAGCGCCGGCCTGACCCGTGCACGCGCGTACGTTCCGCAGATTATTGCGTAAACGGAATCCGACAACGAAGTAAATTTACTTTCACTCCATTCCTTTCTTCTTTAAACATCGAAGGGGCAATATTATCGAGCCACCCGATGTCGACGGATCATTGGTAATCGGTAGAAACGATTTATTGGTTAGTTAATTGTCAGATAGAAACTGTTGGCGAAAATCAGCAATTTTTGTAACTCATCAGAATTCGTTATAGTGCAATGGTTATAACGCTGGGTTTCGCGTTGACCCAGGTAGGGCCATAAATGTCGTTTTGTCCTCATATATGGGCATAGCTGAAAGACTTTCCACAATCGAATTTTCCACGACCGCCACCTCCGACTAACGCACTTCAAAACTCACTCGCTCTGTTAAGTTTAGCTAGCATCACATCACAGTAAATATTTTTCCAATCTAATAACAACAACTCGTAGAGATAGAACAACAGAAATGTTTGGCAACGTTTAAGAAAACGTGTTATTAACATTATTCCTACTGTGACCGGGCTTGCAACTTCTTTCCAAGGTTCCATTAACACTTGCATAAAATAAAAAAAGATTCTCGGTTTTAGCGGCGAAGAGTTCGTCTGGCCAATTTATTAATTTTGTTTTATTCTTGGAGCAGGTCTCATTTAGATTATTCTGGGAGCGAAAGAAATAGATGGAAATCAGATGGGACTGTATCTGGGGAATAAGGTGAATGTGGGAGGATTTCTCAAGTATATGGTCTGACCATTTTTGTTATGGAGTGTTCTAAACTTGGCACTGCATAATTTTAAATACAAAGAAAACAGAACGAAAAAGCTTATAGGGGAAACTTAAATGTAACAAAATAGAGGAACACATTATCCTTACGGTCATACGAATATGAACCTAAGATTTAATTTTTTTTTAGTTTTAGAGTTCATGGAATAAAAACGACACAAACATATTGAACAATCGTATACTTACATTGTCACTTTTCGTATGGATTTTCGGAATACAAAAGCAGCGGTTGTGATCTATCAAGGTTATTGTGAATTACATTTCGAACAAGTGAAACAAGTGCAAAATCTCGTTAGTGTTGCGTCTAGAATGATAAATAAATTATATGTAATATATAAATCAGACATATTATATGTATATGACATATTTATCATTTTAATTAGACTTCAATAAGACATATGTGTACATTATCTTAATGTAAACTATTTATTTATTCGTCAACGACCATACCACGTTGGTAAAGACCAGTTCTCGTCCGATCACTGCAGTTAAGCTTCGTTGGGCGCGGTTAGTACTTGGATGGGTGACCGCTTGGGAACACCGCGTGTTGTTGGCAATCTTTTTCTTTTTTTTGCATTTTGGATTTAAGACATTCTTAAAGCACAGTCTCATTTTTTTAATTTATAAAATTATTGTAGCTTACTTTCCTTTAAAGCATCTATAGAAATTTATTTTTGTTCCCTTGACATTAAAATTTTTGGAATTGCACGGCTATTGCTTTTTGAAACTCTTCATATTTTCGTTGGACATACACTACAGAGAAATATACAATGCATACAATACATTGTTAGCGTAATGTATGATTTGTTTATCATTTTAAATAGACTTCAATAAGACATATGTGTACATTATATTAATGTAAGCTATCTATTTATTCGTCAACGACCATACCACGTTGGTAAAGACCAGTTCTCGTCCGATCACTGCAGTTAAGCTTCGTTGGGCGCGGTTAGTACTTGGATGGGTGACCGCTTGGGAACACCGCGTGTTGTTGGCAATATTTTTGTTTTCTTTTTTTTTAATTTGTAAAATTTTTGAAGCTTATATCACTTTTAAGCATCTACAGACATTTCTTTTTCTTTCACGAGTTTAGAGTCGCATCAACAACAGGGACTATTAGCGACTATTATTGGCCCGATTTATCTGTCTATGGTAGTTATTTGATTAGAAGCTTGTGGAGCAAAATTTATAGGATTCTCGAGGGTGGTGTCGTAGTCTTCATAGATTGTCTAGAATTTCGATGGTTTTGCAGAATAATAGTAGTATGTTCTGGAACAAGGGTGAAGTGGTCGCCTTGGTGATGTTGTCCATGATTTTCAGGCCTCTTCTGACTTGATCGTACTTCCTGCAATCGAGGATGATGTTTTTAACTGTTAAGGGTGTACTGCAAGTTTCACAAAACCTGGGTTGACTGTTATTTAGGAGGTGCGAGTGAGTTAATTTGGTGTGTCCAGTTCTGATTCGGGTTATCGCCACTTGCTGTTGCCTGTTGAATTTTTTATTTGTTGTCAGATCGTAGAAATTTTCGATTTCTGTATGGAGTGGGCTCGCTTTATATTTCCTCCATGTGTGACTCCAGTCTTGTTTCCACAATGATTTAATGTGTAGGGTGATGTCTTCGGAGGTCCTGATTAAGGGTTGACGTTCCACATACAGGGTAGATGCAACTTTTGCTTCAAGGTCAGCCATAACATTCTATTGGATATATTCAATACGACATTCGTATAACGACAAACATTTATTAGCAAACACGCCTGGCAGTAGCGGTTGTTAGGACGCTGTCTATTGTCTTAAACACATACGTATCTAGATTTCGGATATTCCTGAATCTATCGGGTGAATTCTTTTATACATCCACAGGTACAATAACGTCTATTCTACATTAGTCGTTTCAGTTTTGTATTGTATTTATAGGATTTCCAACACATTCCCGCAGATATCCATGTGGGATGGGATCCAGCTATAGTTATTGTTTTGCCAGTCTTGACCAGTTTGTTGTACATTTCTTGGATTGCTATATAGATTTCCATGGTTTGCTTCAAATTTTTGGGTTTTTAGAACGGTGGACCGTGAGTCCGAGAAGATGACGAATCTGTAAGGAGTGTATGTGTGTGGATCGGAGAACCGCTATCGTTGGCGTCGATAGAAGTGTTTAGGCTAGGATCGTTGGAATCGATGAGTGAGGTGTTTAGGTTTAAGCTCAAGTATGTTCGGGGGACTGCGCCTCCAACGTGCGTTTTGCTTAGATTATTATTATTATGTAGAGAGGAATCGAGAATGTTCGATTTCGACGGCAGAAAGTCACTCTGCATCGAACGCTAGACGAGAGCAGTTATCGTTTCACGTTTATGGTTTTTTTCTTTTATGTTTACGCTTTATGTCCTTATGTTTTATGTTCTTTACGTTAAATAGTTTTAGTAAATATTCAATAATATAGTTATATCGTTATGTTTAGTGTTCACGTGTTTGAATCCGTCCACATGCCTCTCTGACCATCCTCGACAATCCTTACAAATTTGGATTCTGGGGAGCTATCAATGAAGTTGAGCGCTAAGTAAAGCGCAAATGTTTCAGCTGTGTGAATATTATTAAAGGAGTTCAGGCCGTATTTAATTGTCTGATTTTGGGTAAAAACTGCAGCTCCTGCACCAAATTTATTTCTAGAGCCGTCGGTGTAGATATGAGTACAAACAGGATACTTGTCACAGAAGGTCTTAAACCATCTTTTCCATTCCTCTACAGTTAACTCGTCTTTTTTGTTTACTGCGAGTGATAGATCTATGACGAGTGCATCTAGCGTCCATGGGGCGTTGTGGAAACTGGTTTTTTCCATGTCCGGTAGATTCTAATTAAGTTCGTTTAGATAGTTTTCGATTCTTTGACTGAGAGTGGTATTATTAGATTCGCATTATGCTTGGTGCCGGTTTTTCGAAAGAATGTCACCTTGGATGATCGGGTTTGTAGATGTTGCTGCCCTTACGGCATATTTTATGCTTAGAAATTTCGTCAAAAGTGATCGTGAATAAGTAGGGGTACCTTTTTGGCGTCTTCCGGATTGATGTATACCTGCCTTCTGAAAGTCAAGATATGGAAATATTCGGCATCTGTTATACCTGCTTTTAAAGGTGTTATCTTGAAGCAGATTCATACATTATTTTTGTTAAAAACATCTTCGATCGACTTGTTCGGTATTAATGGTGAGACATTTGATAGGATTATACGTTCCGCTGGGGTTATCATGGGTCTAATGTCTATTTTAGTGTTATTGATTGTTATAGAATTGTGGTTATTCATGAGGCTGGAAACTGTTTCTTTTTTGTCTAGGTAAATGCAAATTCTACCGTTAGAAATCCTAGATATGTATCTTATTGCTTTCGGGCCTATTATTTTTCCTACTGCACACGCATAATCTTTAATAGTTATACCGTCCACTGCAATGAGAATTATCGCTTGATCTTTAGTAGGAAAGGATTCTGATTTAATGGCATTCGCATATGATTTTGTTGATTCAGTAGTGTTGTTACTGACCTGTACTTTTCCGTTGGTGTTGGTGAAATACGAGCCCCTGTACTCAGAAGCTTCGTTTCTTTGGCAATCCTTTGCTGGCTGCATTTTTGTTGAAGTGTGGTGCGTTCACAGGGATTCGTGTGTGACACTTAAACTCGTGGCGTAGCCGCGAGCGACACTACACTATTAGATTCACCCGTTATAATTGGCACACGTAAGGGAAACCATAAACACGTGTTGGATCCCGGGTTGCAGGATTAAGAACAACACTTTACTAGAGAGACTGGTGGTTTTATTCGATCGTTACGGCAAGTTCCGCACGTTAGTACAAACTACAGAGATCTGACCTGAGTCCAAAAATGTGCGTCGTTTATATATTTGAGGGTGACAATGGTGGCGTACGGAATGAGTAACCGGGTACAGGATGAGTAAGCGGGTACAGGAGGCTAGAAAGGCTGGAGTTTGGAACCTATGACTGGGATGTTTGTGCAAGGATGATTCTAGTGCGGTATCTATGTTGGCTTATGAGTTAGTCATACAACACCTCCCTCCTTTTAGTCCAAAGATTATATATAATTATATATAATGTTTGGATGAGGATTTTGGCGATCTAGCATTCTTAGTTTGGCCGGTGAGTATTGTAACTTACAATTAAATATTGTATACGAAATTTTATACATATATGTGAGCTTAATTTAAATATTATAATGATAGATGATTTACCTCTACGATATAATGTGGTATTACATATATAAATATACTAAACTAGTTTGATGGTAAGGAATAAACGTGTTAATCTAATATGATATTACATAGATGTGTTAGTCTAATATGATATTACATATATAAATATACTAAAGTAATTTGATGAAAGGTTTACAAAGGAGTTGAACTTTTTCGCGTTCGTGGTCCATTCTTGGATCGTAGGTTGTATGGGTTGGCTCTGGGTTGTTGCTGGTCCATGGTCCTCTCCTCGGTGACGCTAGTAGATGTTGTTTGTTCCGAGGAACGTTGTTCCCCTCCGCGCCTTTCAAACAGGACCATGTCGTTAGAATGGTCCCTGTGTTCACTATGACTGCTTGAATCGAAGTTACAGTGAACAAAATTTTTAATTATTGGTGGCACGATTTCCCCTGTTCTGGGGCTTCTGGTGAAGCAGCAGAGGCGCTTGAGCAGGTTCCAACAGCCAAACCAGCGACAACAGTTTCCACAAAGGATGAGAATTAGAATGGCGGCTACTACTCCTAGGGTTATCGTGTACCAATTTGTATGGGTAACGATAAATGGCTCCTTCAGACGATGGGTTAGTAGTCCGTCGAGATCATTGAGTTTTTTGCTGTTGAACTTTAATTCGTTTAGATCGATATTTGTGAGTTTTATAGGTTTCAGGGATGATGCAGTTTTATGGTGTAAATAGCTTTTTGCTAGAATACAACAATCGTCTTCGGTTAAGTTGATTCGAGGAACGTAATGACTGATGTTTTTATTTACGTAATTTGTGGGTTCCAACGAATATAGCATGGTATACCCCTTGCAACCACTGTGTAGTTGTATCATGCCAGTTTTTTTTAGAACAATGTCTTCCATGTGATCGTTGTTGTTCTCACCACAGATGATTGTGAGTGTAGTCGGCTTGTGCAGGATATACAGCCACTGGTTGCTTCCAATGTAGTTCCATATCTCCATTTCGGCACTTATTGTTTTTATTGAGCAGTCCTGTGGTATTTGCTTTACATGCGGTGACAGCAGCAAGACTTCGCAAGTGGACTCTTCTGTGGTTCTAGCTGAGTTTACGTTGCTGCACACGTACTTCCCTTCCAGATATTCAACGCAGCTTTTCAAATTCGACAGGACGGCAAAGTTGGATTTTTGCTGGGAAAGGAGTAGGTACGGGGTTTGAGGAGTGATGAACGAGAAGATAGAGGTGTTTTGATGTTGAATGGGTAATGGAATCAGGTTGTATAGATCAAAATTTGTTCTTTTTACGAGTGGTAATTTTATAACAAATACTACGAGTTCGTTTATCGTAATGCTGTGGAGTTTCATTAATTTGTATATCTTAGGTAAATTCTTGTAGGTCGGTGTGATTATTAGCTCAAATTCACCTTTGTAATTAGTCAGTTCCTCGCAAAGATCCTTTGGAGTTATTAAGAATGGGGAAATTATGTTGTGATTTCCTAAGTTAATGGATTCTATGTTTTTATCAAAATGATCTGAGACTTGAATGCATAGAGAAAGTAAGGTGGCAACTTGTTCCATGATGGTTGCTTCTAACGCGAGGTTTATAATATGGTTATCTGTTTCTGTCATATATTTATTAATCACTTTCATGTTGCTGTTCAAGGTGTCTTCTGTAAGTTTTAAAGACTGAATTGAGTTATTAAAATTTTTTATAGTGCTCTCATCATTTAATAAGGCTTTTATGCTATTGGAGTAATATTGGGCATCGTCAGCGTCCGGGGTACCAATTAGCCAATTTAAAATATAAGACGCTCCATTAATTAATCCACGTCGTCTACGTTGCTTTACATCGTGTCCTATTAATCCATTAAGTATTTTTTCTTTGTCATCTATATTTCGCAATTCGTTTTGAACAGACTGTAGGGTTTGCTCACAATGAGACTTTTGTTGTTTCGTTACTACGACTTCTTTTAATAATAATTTACAAATTTCTCGCGATTTAACAAAATGGGAATCTAAGAGAGCTTTCGCTTGAGATAGATAAGTCATATTGACATATGTTATGAGATGTAGTTCGGTGTTCGAGATTTTCGCTTCTCCTAACTTCCTATAAAAAATTCCACTCGTGTCGATGAGGGGTGTATTAGTGTATAGTGTCTCGGAGGTGGTATTAGGAATTAGAAGGAATAGCAGCAGAATTGTCGGAATAATCTGGAACATAACGTTTGAGAAGGTTAGAGTGATGAGTAGTTCTTTTTTTTCCTATCTGGAGTTCTACTGTGTTGTTAGGATGTATTTGTGTAACTTTGAATGGACCCTTGAAATTGGGCGACAATTTTTTACTAAGGCCTATCTTGTTTCGTTTTTCGTATATACATACAAGATCATTGATTTTAAATTTTATCGGGTTAATTTTCTTATCGTAGTGTTCCTTACTCTTATTTTTTGAGTTAATTAGATTTTCTCTTGCTGTTTTGAAAGAGGTGTTTAGTTTATTTTGTAATGAACGGATGTAATCGTTATAGGTATAATGGAATTCTGGTTCTTTCAGTATGGAAGAGGGTAGATATGCTTTTCGTCCAAAGAGAAGTTCGTATGGTGTTAAGTTAGTGGATCTGTGAATTGAAGTGTTATAACTAAAGGTTGCAAATTGAGTGTATTCGTCCCAGTCTGTTTGATTGACTTTTATATAATGTTTTAAATAATCTTTCAGTGTTAAATGGTATCTTTCTAGACCTCCATTGGTTTGGGGGTGATATGGGCTTGTGCAGATGTGCCTTGTTTTTAATAAATTTCCTAGGTCCTTTATTAATTCGGACATGAAATCTGGGCCTTGGTCTGTCAAAAAGGTTTGTGGTATTCCAAATTGGGTAAATATATTCATTAATGTTTTTGCAATAGTTAAAGATTCATGATTTGGAATGGCTTTGGCAAAACAAAATTTTGTCAGATCGTCTTGTGCAGTAAGGATGAATCTATTTCCCGCTCTCGGTGAGTGGTAGTGGTCCTACAATATCTATGGCTAGTTTCTCAAAAGGCTTTTCGGCTGTTGTAGTTATTTCCATAGGTTGTTTAATAGACTTAAAATTTGTCTTGTTCATTTGACATGAATGACACGATTGTATATACTTCCTTATGTCTGATTTTATAGAAGGTTTATAGAAGGCCAAAAATATTGCTCTTTGATTTTTGCATAGGTTTTATTAAAACCGTAGTGCCCGGCTAGTTTACTATCATGATTTTCTTTTAAGATTTTTTGTATTTCTTCTGGTGCTTGCGGATTAACTCTTTCGGAATGAAACAGCCGGATTTCGGTGTTAGGAAATATGAAGTTTAACATTTCACTTAATTGATCTAGTTTGATATTACTATATTTCTTATGATTGGGAGGAATAAAAATGAATTTCTGAGTTTTTATTAACGGTTTCAATTTCAAAAAGCATTCGAATATATTTTTGTACTCTAGTCTATCAAAAGGTGAGTTTAGAGGATATAGAAGATAGAATGTCTGCTTTTTATCTTGGACTTTAGACAGTCCATTTAGTTCTGGTCTAAGATTTTCTATGCTAAATTTTGACTCTATATAGCTTGAATATTGATTGTTTTCATGGAGATCTTGGGACCAAAACACTACTATAGGATCAGTAAGTGATGATAGTGTTCCTCCTTCCACTTCATAGGATATAGAATCTTGATTCATATAATGGTATTTGATAAAATCCTTGTAGGATGGGGCTTGGTGTGTGCTTATATTTATTGAATTTTGAGTAACAAGTCGAGAGAGAGCGTCTGCGTTTGAATTGGCGGTTCCTGGTTTGTGTTTTATGGTATACTGGTATTCTTCCAATCTGAGCCGCCATCTGACTAATTTTGACGATGGATTTTTACAATTGAAAAGCCACTGGAGTGGACGATGATCAGTATAGATAATAAATTCTCTACCGAATAAATAAGGTCGAAAATGTTCTACGGAGTTGACGATTGCTAGTAGTGCTTTTTCCGTAGTTGAATAATTACGTTCCGAATCATTTAGAGTTCGTGAATAATAAGCGATTGGAAGATCTTGACCGTTATTAATTTGAGAAAGTACCGCACCTATACCGACATTGGATGCATCTGTGGCAAGAATGAATTGTTTCGAAAAATCGGGGTATTGTAAGATCGGTTTTCTGATTAGTTTTTCTTTTAATGTTTCGACCGATTTTTCCTGTTCTTCGGTCCAGACAAATGGCACATTTTTTTTGAGTAATTGAGTTAGAGGTTTCGCTAACGTAGCGAAATTTGAAAAAAATTTTCTATAATACCCTATCATACCTAGGAACATTTTTACTTCTTTTTGGTTGCGTAATTTTGAAATCTTTTGCAGACTGTCTACTTTCTTTGGGTTTGGCTGTACACCTTTGTCAGAAATTAAGTGACCCAAATATTCACATGACTTTTTTAAGAAATCGCATTTGCTTGGTTGTAATTTCAAATTATGCTCTCGAAGTCTAAGAAATACGTTTTTCAACTTGCGGTTGTGATCATCTAAATTGGATCCATAAATAACAAAATCATCTATATACACGAAACATTGCGTACTATTTAAACCCGTTAGAACGTTGTTCATGACCCTTTGAAAGTGGGCCGGGGCATTCTTAAGACCGAAGGGCATTCGAGTAAACTCATAATGTCCCTTTGGTGTTGAAAATGCTGTTTTTTGGCTATCCCTAGGATCCAATGGAATCTGATGAAACCCGTTCGATAAATCTAGAATGCTGAAATACTGTGCGTGTCCTAATTGATCGAGAATGTCCTCGATGTTTGGCAATGGATAGGCGTCACCTATTGTTTTCTCATTTAGCTTTCGGTAATCTATTACTATTCGCCACCTTTTTTCTCCGTTCGATTCTGGTTTCTTGGGGACAACCCAGAGTGGGCTGGACCAAGGACTAGTAGATGGTTTAATAATGATCTAGCATTTTTTCGATCTGCTTGTCTACCTCTGTCTTATGGATTTGGGGATAACGGTAAAGTTTTGCATGTACAGGTATTTCATTGGTTGTAGGAATAGTATGAGGATCTACTGTTGCTCGACTTAATATATCCGTTGGTAAATGAAATACGTCGTAAAATTCAGTGCAAATTTCCTTGATGGATTGGGTCTTCTTCCGAATTTAGGTGATCTAATCGTAAATTCTCGTTCAATACTCGTAATCTGGTTTCAGTGAAATTTGATTCTCGATTAGCGGCTAAGCTATAAACAAAGGAATGATTGGGGATTGGTTCGATAGAAAATTCAGGCATATCGATCACTTGTGGTTTAGAAGAAGTATTAATTATTGTTGTCAGTGCTGTACCGTCATCGCGTACTCGAACAATTGAGTGAGGTATTAGGAGAGAGTTGTCGTTATTTAATTTTCGCGCAGTTATCGTCCCTGTTTGCATTTGCTGGGGGTTTAATATTCTGATTGGAATTACTGTCTCGGTTCGAGCATTAAGTCTAATTATATTAACGGATTTTAGAAGAGTATTCTGACATAAGGGTATAAGGGGTGGTATATTTCCTAGCGACATAGTCATTTTTTGGTAATCAATTGTAGCTTTGTGGACTTTTAGGAAGTCGTGACCTATCAAGCCATCAAAAGGAATGTTACTGGGGGAATCAATTATTTGAAATTTTCCACAAATTTTCCTGTCTTTAATGTTTAAAGTGAGTTCGGTTTCTCCGAGAGTTTGAATAGACATATTTAGCGCGATCCCGTTTAGTATAGTGAAATTACTGTTATTAACATCATATCTGGTTATACTGTCTGCTTTAACTAAAGAAATAGCAGCACCCGTGTCAACAAGAAATTTTAGGATTTTATCGGGGCTGTTAGAATTGTCTGATTCAAAGAGTATAGCTAATTGGTCGTTATTGGGTAGAGACGAACTCGAAGAGTTTATCGTGTACTCATGAGGTTGAATTCCGTTGTTATTTCTTCCACCAAATTCGGAGGTTCCGGTGGGTAATGTGCCTGATGAAAATTTCCAGTTTGAGAATTTCTTGACACAGTATTATGTGACTCAGGTTTATTTTGTACATTTATATTGGAAGGGAATTGATTTTGTTCCTGATACCTAACATCTCGTGGGTTTTGAGAGTGATTATTAAGGGAATTTGGATTCTGCTGATGTGTACGAAAATTGCTGGAATTTGATTGATTTTGATATGTGTGTGAATTATTAGGATTAGGTCGATGTTGATATGAGTTACTAGAATTTGGTCGATGTTGATATGAGTTACTGGAATTTGGTCGATGTTGATACGAATTAGTAAGATTCGGTTGTTGCGGGCTCCTTTGAAAATTGTTAGCGTTTGACTGACGATAAAACCCGTTATTTTGTCTCGAATTATTAAACTCCCGTTTCCTACATTCTTCTATGTTGTGGCCGAAATTTTTACAGTATCTACATTGTTTTATATTACTGAACGCATCATTTCGGTTCGGTTGGTTGAAATTTATTATTCAACTAGGAGGCGATCTCTGTTTCCCTAAATAACAGTCGTTAGTACTGTGATTTGACCTATTACAAATTCTACAATGTTGAAGGTTATCATATCTCAAACGCAAAGCTTTCTCCTCAGCCATAGCTGCTGTAAGAGCACTGTTGATATTGACGAAGTCGCGGTATCTTAACATTTGCGATATTTGTGGGTGAGAATGATACACGAAGCGATTGAGGGTCATTTCGTTTACCATTGCTACTCGCCCTGCTAATGTGTTAACCTCACAGTCTGTTGCATGAATGGAACCTAGAATTCTCGATTGGAGTTCCTCTAGCCTTTGGTAAAATTGCGAAATATTTTCATTATGGTTTTGGCAAATTGAATTTAATTCTTCCATAAGTTGATCTAAAGATTTCTTATCTTGATACAATTTTAACAACAGCTCAGAGATTTCTTCCCAAGTGGTGAGATTACAATGTATATCGATCTGATCTCGGGCTTTACCTTCTATTTTATTCCTCACGAACAATAAAAGGACCGGTTTTTGCGAAGGACTGGCTAATTCAAAAACAGCGTCTACTTGCTTAATAAACGAACGTAGTTTTGTTCTGTCACCGTCGAATTCTTTCGGCAACAGTCTTATTAAGTGGTCTAGAGATATTTCCGTTGCAAAATCAATGTTTGTGTTAATTTCATTACGTCGAGACATTTTGGATATAAGGATAGGATTTTATGTCGAAAATTTGAAAAGAAAAAAATAATAATACGCTGAGAATATCTGGAGTTCAGTACTTACGATGCGACCGGTTTTTTCCGAAGTTTTCCTCCTTCCGAAGTTGGACTGCAACTCACGGTGGTGCTGGATACACAAGGAATCCAGAAGATACGACCAGTTGTGTGTTGAGCTTCGGAGTCTCTTCTTTTTTCTTGTTCCGATGTAACCGATGAAAATCAGCGCCCTTTCATCAGTGAGACAGCGTCTGTCCAAATGCAACTGGATGAAAGGCCGTCAGAACAATCCCACTTCTGACACCAAAATTTGTGTTGAATCCCGGGTTGCGGGATTAAGAACAACACTTTACTAGAGAGACTGGTGGTTTTATTCGATCGTTACGGCAAGTTCCGCACGTTAGTACAAACTACAGAGATCTGACTTGAGTCCAAAAATGTGCGTCGTTTATATATTTGAGGGTGACAATGGTGGCGTACGGAATGAGTAACCGGGTACAGGAGGCTAGAAAGGCTGGAGTTTGGAACCTATGACTGGGATGTTTGTGTAAGGATGATTCTAGTGCGGTATCTATGTTGGCTTATGAGTTAGTCATACAACACTACACAGGATTGCGGAAGAAGTACGTCTTCACTTTCCACTATTGAACAAATTAGTATCACGTATAAAAAAGATTTTTGTTAAAGCACCGCTTCGTATTGAAACATACCGCAAAATATTAAAAAATACTCCTCTGCCACCGGAACCTATTAGGTGTAGAAATAAGTTCTTTCCGACGAATTTCAAACGTTTGTTATGATCATTTGTTGCGAGTTAATCTTCTACTCGTTTAGCAATCTGCAATACCAACAGAATAAGTAACAAAACAATGTCACAATGCAGCAAACTTCACATCATAACCTCCTTGTTGTCGTTAACAATTTCGCCGACGAAGGAGCATATTCGGCATTGCCTCTTATTCGCTTTTAATCTCTGAAAATCAGTGAGTGAGGCCACTCAAATTGTATGTGAAGCATATGGTGAAGGGGCTATTACTGATAGAACTTGTAGAAGTTGGTATCAACGGTTTGAATTAGGTGATTTTAACGTGAAAGATCAGCCTCATTCCGGATGTCCTAAAAAATTCGATACTGAAGAGTTGCAACAACTTTTGGACCAAAATTCAACATAAACCCAAAAACAACTGGCAAGCCACCTTAACGTCACACAAAAAGCAGTGTCTATACGTTTACACAAAATTGGAAAAATACAGAAATTCGGAAAATGGGTTCCGCATGAGTTATCCGGAGAAAACAAAATTCGTCGATACGAAACGGCTCTAAAAGTCGCTTCAATAAAAAAGATTTCCTATATCAGATCATTACAGGTGATGAAAAATGGATATTGTATAGGAATCCTAAACGGAAAAGATCGTGGGTAGACCCTGGCAAACCAACAACATCAACCGCAAAGCCTGATATTCATGCAAAAAAGGTGTTACTCTGCATATGGTGGGACATGAAGGGAATTCTGTATTATGAAATGCTTAATCCATGTGAGACAGTGACTGCAGACCGCTATCAACAGCAACTTCTGAAATTGAATGACGCGATCGAAAGAAAAAGGCCATTATCTGGACAACGCTGACGCAAATTGATATTGCTTCACGACAACGCTCATCCGCATACGGCTGCAGGGACAATAGAGGTGATTTTTTCATTAGGTTGGGAACTTCTTCCATTTTTTCTAAATAAAATATTTACTTTACTAAAAAATCGGAAAGAACTTATTTCTACACCTAATATTTTGACTAGATGGGGTACGTGGATTGAAGCGGCATTATTTTATGCTGAACATTTTGACAAAATTAAAGAGGTTTGTTGAACTTTCGTTAAGATAAACAAGTTTATTTAGAGTTTGATTAAAGCCATATCTATTTTATTTTTTATGTTAATAGATAGTTCAAACATTTAAAGAAAAAGATGCTGCAGCAATTAAGACAGCACAAGATGTGATCCAACAAGACGAACTTGTACAAAATTTAATATTTATTAAAGCCCATTTAAGCACTTTGCCTGCCACGATAGAAAAATTGGAAACAGTAGGTTTACCTTTAAATACTTCGATGGAAATATATATGAATTACATTAATCATTTAAAAGGTATACCTGGTCAGTGCGGAGAAAAAATTAGAAAAAAAGTAACTGCGGTTGTAGAAAAAAATACTGGGTTAACGAAATTAATACAAATTTCAAATAGTTTGAACATTGAATTTGTACAAGATCCAATAGATTCGCCAGAAATCTACTGGAGTAAATACAGGGTGTCCCGTAAATTGTGTAAGAACCGGAAATGGGGGGTAGCTGAGACGATTCTAAACAACAATTTCCTTTGCAAAAATGTCGGATGGAGCTTCGTTTTTGAATTATTAACGAAAAACACTGACCAATCACGGCGCTCGCCTTCCGCGCGCTCAGGGCCGTCCGACCTCGGAGAGCCACCGCGCTGGGTAGGTAGCAAGATGCGCGTTGAAGATACATCGAGGAACGAATACAAATAATTAAAAATACTACCACTACAACTGTTACCTAATTCGTTAATTACTACGTAATTACTACGTAAATTACTAAATGGAATTTATTAATTATTTGTATTTCGCTGTTTCCGAGAAAGAAGGAATAAAATCTCGGTATTTTTAGGAAATTGACCCTTCGCAACCGAGTGACGCTTCTCGCCAGAGTGTTTTAAAATTAAAATAAAAATTATTATCAGAAAATTAAAATAAATACGGTAAGAACCACATTTGTAACCGTTTGTTATTAAAAACTATACTGAAAAAGTAGACTGGATTTCTGCGTACCGAAACATTCCTCGAATGCAAAGGGTTAATAGAGAAATAATTGAATTTCGACTTACCCATTTATCTGCAAATTGACCTACTGCGCTGACAATAGAGCCCGGCCAATGCACCGCTGTCGGTCACAGCAAGGTCAAAAACCCCAACGAAAATCAGCTGATGGGACGGCCCGATCGCTGTACCTGCTTCTCACCCCGAAAAAACTTCACAGCCCGGTCACTAACACTTTTCACTTTCACATACCGATGTGTTCCGTTGCACCCTTCTTCGATTGTTGCTCCTTCCTGGGTTGATAACGGTGCCTGGATGTTGCTTCCTCCTGAATTGTTACTCCTTCCTGAATGGTTGTTGCTCCCTGAATTGTTGCTCCTTCCTGGATTGTTGCTTCTTCGAACCTTGCTTCCTTCAGGATTGTTGTTCCTTTTCGCTGGGATAATGGGCGTGATACGTGCGGGCGGCTTTCTTCGCGTTTCCCTTGGAGTCCGCGAAAACGAAGAACGAACGATAATACTCTGCGTCTACGCGTTCCATCGCGTGCGTCCGCTTCTGTTCAGAAACGCGTAGGTTCTGTGAAAAATTTTGACTGACAAATTGCATTTCCATGAAAAAATATTCACGGTGAATCTTTAAAATTCTATTAGAAGAGTCGACCGTACGGTTTAGCGGCAAACATTTGCGGCAAACATGGTCGGCACGTTCGCCGATCGCAGGTAACTCCGAATCGCGCGACAATAGGTTGCTCTACCTGGAACTTTTTCGGGGAGGGAAATGCAATTTGACAGTCAAAATTTTTCACAGAACCTACGCGTTTCTGAACAGAAGCGGACGCACGCGATGGAACGCGTAGACGCAGAGTATTATCGTTCGTTCTTCGTTTTCGCGGACTCCAAGGGGAACGCGAAGAAAGCCGCCCGCACGTATCGTGCCCATTATCCCAGCGAAAAGGAACAACAATCCTGAAGGGAGCAAGGTTCGAAGAAGCAACAATCCAGGAAGGAACAACAATTCAGGAGGGAGCAACATCCAGGCACCGTTATCAACCCAGGAAGAAGCAACAATCGAAGAAGGGTGCAACGGAACGCATCGGTATGCGAAAGTGAAAAGTGTTAGTGACCGTGCTGTGAAGTTTTTTTGGGGTGAGAAGCAAGTACAGCGATCGGGCCGTCCCATCAGCTGATTTTCGTTGGGGTTTTTGACCTTGCTGTGACCGACAGCGGTGCATTGGCCGGGCTCTATTGTCAGCGCAGTAGGTCAATTTGCAGATAAATGGGTAAGTCGAAATTCAATTATTTCTCTATTAACCCTTTGCATTCGAGGAATGTTTCGGTACGCAGAAATCCAGTCTGCTTTTTCAGTATAGTTTTTAATAACAAACGGTTACAAATGTGGTTCTTACCGTATTTATTTTAATTTTCTGATAATAATTTTTATTTTAATTTTAAAACACTCTGGCGAGAAGCGTCACTCGGTTGCGAAGGGTTAATTTCCTAAAAATTCCGAGATTTTATTCCTTCTTTCTCGGAAACAGCGAATACAAATAATTAATAAATTCCATTTAGTAATTTACGTAGTAATTACGTAGTAATTAACGAATTAGGTAACAGTTGTAGTGGTAGTATTTTTAATTATTTGTATTCGTTCCTCGATGTATCTTCAACGCGCATCTTGCTACCTACCCAGCGCGGTGGCTCTCCGAGGTCGGACGGCCCTGAGCGCGCGGAAGGCGAGCGCCGTGATTGGTCAGTGTTTTTCGTTAATAATTCAAAAACGAAGCTCCATCCGACATTTTTGCAAAGGAAATTGTTGTTCAGAATCGTCTCAGCTACCCCCCCTTTCCGGTTCTTACACTATTTACGGGACACCCTGTATAAGTACGCACCGCTTACATCGTGTGACGTGGAGCGATCATTTTCTGCATATAAACTAATTTTTTTGGATAAGCGTCGGCAACTAACACCATCCAACTTGGAAAAAATGCTTGTCATTTATTGTAACTCGAATTATAATATGTCACAATAATCACAAAATGTTTTGTTAATTTTGTAATATTTTCCCTTCATATTAGCATGTCCTTTGTGCATCTTTGCATATTTTTCGTGCATATTTGCATATATTTAGAGCATAAATAGCATATGTTTATTACATATTTATTGGGCATAAACATCCGAAGTCTACTCATGAGGCTTATTTAATCACCTCCGATTTCATGGCAGAAGTCCTCAACCATCTAGAGGAAAAATCAAAGCGAGAACGTCCCTCTGGAACAGCGGATCCGAACCAGCAACCCCGGCAACTGTCAGCATCCATGAATCGCTTACCACAGCTACATCTGCCTACGTTCTCCGGGGATCTTGACGAGTGGGAAAGCTTCCGCGACAGATTTCAAGCCATGATAGTTGGTAACAATGCGATTTCCGAGGTATCAAAATTGCAATATTTATTTTACTTGCGTTAGTAAGGAACCTCTCGATGTTATCCGTAACCTCGCGGTTACTGATAGTAATTTTCAAATCGCATGGAATCTTCTCGTTCGGCGCTGCGAAAACAAACGTCGGCTCATGACCGTGCATGTTCAAGCGTTATTAAATCTTCCGAGTACTACTGTCGAATCAAAAACCTCGTTTAGCGAAATACGGGACCGTGCGAACATGGCTATCCAGGCTTTAAAAAAGTTAGGCTGCGCCGTTGACCAATGGAACGAAATTCTAGTTTGTTTAATAGTAATTTGCCTCGATCGAAATTCACGTCGTGCTTGGGAACTTCAATTAGGAATCGCTACGGAACTTCCCGTCTCGATGATCTCGACACGTTTCTTGAAACGCGAATCCGGTCGCTCTAAGCGATCCTCGTCCCGAAATCCGGATCCACAACTGATCCTTCGATCCTTCGAAAAGTTGTCCCTAAACAAACGCCCGCACAACAATTTCCATCTCATGCGACCACTTCTAACGGTCCGAATTGCCCATTGTGTCGCACGAATCACGGCCTTAATCAATGCTCAGTCTTCCGCGAAAAAATCCCAACGGATCGAATATGTGAAAAAAGGAAGACGTTGCGTAAATTGTCTCAGTACTCAACATCAACAAAGAGAATGCAAAAGCGTATATTCCTGTCAAAAATGTCAAAGGCGACATCATACATTGTTGCATTTTAACCATGCGAATGTGATACCGCCCGCATTCATCAGTACAAACAACCGAGTCAGCACTCCTCACCAAAAACACTTGAATCACCATCCACATCATCACCTCACAACAAAAACATCTGAGTCACCATCAACATCACCACCTAGTAGCAACAACATCTGAGTCAGACATCAGGCCTCAAACCAAGCATCCCTACTCCACAGCCATACCTTTATAAACCCTTCGCCAAAATAAAGAAAGTTCTGTATTTCGATAGTCAAGATTCACGTAACGTCACTCTGTCCGTTCCTTCAGCTACGGCATAAGTCACGACAGAGGTAACAGTTGTACGCACGTTACATTAAGTTCGCGAGTTCGTATTTTCTTTTCCAAGTGACGTGTAAAAGTCCCGTCACATTTTGGCGATCCTTCCAGGATCCATTCGTGCACAACTGAGGATAAACAAGACTAGGAGAAGCCTACGGACATCTCCACAGCTTGGGACTACGAGAGCCGTTCTATCAGTTTGCAGCAGGATTCGAGCTAAAGGTAAACTTTTAAAAATGAATACAAATTAAAGATCAGGGAGATATGAGGAGTATCCTTTCCCACCTTGAAATGATGACGATGCAAATGAAAAGGCAAGAGGAATCAATGAAAAAACAAGATGAATCGTTACGGAAACTCTTGCAGACCGTTAAAGTGCTAGACGAAGAAAGAGTAGAGCAGGCAGACGAATTAAAGAAGCTAGGCGTTCAATTAGGATTTATAGTGCACAGAAGTTGGACGTTCCATCGAGGCATCAAGAAGACCAACTACAGAAATGGAACTCACCGACGACGAAGGCGACCTTCACAGAGCAAGAGCGGAATCTCGCCCATCCACATCAATAGCACCCGCAACAACTGTGAGTAACCTTAAAACTACAGACGCGTTCTACATGGTAGAAACCTTATACGGAAAAGATGACATCGGAGTTGAAGAATTTATCAAATCGGTACAATTTGCGAGAAACAGAGTCAACGATCCGGAAAGCCTACGCCGCATGATATTAACCGAGAAGACAGTTAGTCACGCCAAGAGAAACATTAGATTTTGCCGTATTCAGAACTATGAAGAATTGTACGATGCGTTGAGAATTCAAGTGTCATTACCAGTCACAGTTAGTGGAAGCAGAAACAAGATGCAGACAATAAAACAAGGAATCACGGAAAATGTACAGTCCTATACCGCTCGTTTTAAACAAGCAATGAGTGAACTGGAATACGCGATTCAAGCAAAACACCGTAACCCTATCGCAAGAAATATCGCATTGGAGGAAGAAAATTTAGAAGCAGTAAAATTCTACATTTATAACTTGAAGAAAGAAATAGCCCAGTATGTCGTACCCATGAGACCCAAGACGCTAATCGAGGGACAACACGAAGCGATGAACATCGAAGTGTGGTGTAAAGATACCAGGCCAACACCACAACCTCAACGACCCTACATGCCACCAAGAACAATGACTAATAACCAGCCAAGACCTTTGATACGACCGCCGAGTTTCATACCTAAACCAGCTAATAATTCTCAACAACAGATACAACGATCGGTATCATGCGAACATTGTGGAAAACAGGGGCATTCCAGACGAAATTGCTTTCGACTGAAGCAACAAAATTTTCCGATATCTCAATTCGGGAAACTACCACCACCGAGAGTCAACTGCATGAAGGAGACGGAGGACCAAGAAGACTACGAGTCCACTACACCCCAGGAGAACTACAACACCTACGATGTAGTTTCGCAAGAATGCTGCGACCAGGAAGATTCTTACTGGACACCGGAGCAGGAGTCAACCTCCTCAAACGAAGATTTGTAAATAACATAATACCGTTGAAACACGCCAAGACGATACAACTAGGAAACGACTTACATCAAATAACACATTTTTATATATTTAGGATCTTAGGCCAAACCCATAACTTTTTAATCGTTCCAGATAACTTTCCTTTAATAGAAAACGGTATAGTTGGACTTCCATTTATCAAAAAGTATCAGTATACCATTAACAATGATACTGTACAACTTGATAATAAAATCTTTCGCTTACAGAACACACCCAAGGAAATAGAAATCCCACCTGAAACCTGTCCTGCGAGATATTGTAAGATCGCCGACGATGTTACGAGGGTTTGCTTCATTAATACTGGTAAGTTCAGCACGATTACATCAAATTCAATTGAACCTAACGAGGAAAATATAAACAGAATCCATGAATTGCTAACGAAATTGCGTCTAGATCATATAGAAACCTCCTTTCGAGACCCTATAGCCAAAATAGTTTATTCATATAACGATATTTTTGCATTAGAAACCGATCCGCTCCCTTGTACCACACTCACACAACACTCTATAAAGCTAAAGACAGATAGATCCATAAATATCAAATCATATCGTCCACCAGAAGTTCATAAACAAGAAATCCACAAACAAGTTAATGAAATGTTAAATAAAGGAATCATCGAAGAATCAAATTCACCATTTAACGCACCGGTATGGGTAGTACCTAAAAAATCAGACGCCTCTGGGAAACAAAAGTGGAGAATAGTGATAGATTTTAGGAGATTAAACGAACAGACAGACCACGACGCTTATCCGTTACCGAACTCTGACGAAATATTGCAACACTTAGGAAACGCTAAATTTTTCTCAGCCCTTGATTTATCCTCTGGATTTCACCAGATTCCTATGGCGGAACAAAGTAAAAAATATACAGCATTTTCGACACCTGACGGACACTTTCACTATAATCGTATGCCTTTCGGACTTAAAAATGCGCCCGCGACATTCCAACGACTGATGGACACCGCTTTACGAGGACTTATAGACAAATATTGTTTTGTTTACTTAGACGACATTATAATATTCGGAAGTACCATAGAAGAACGCAACAGAAATTTAGCCATAATATTCCAGAGATTGAGAGAGACCGGACTAAAACTACAAGTAGACAAATGTCAATTTTTGAAACCTGAACTAGAGTATTTAGGTCATATAGTTACAGCAGAAGGAATTAAACCCAAACCCAAGAAATTAGAGGCTATCAAACATTTCAAAATTCCGAACACTATCACACAAATAAAATCTTTTCTCGGATTAACCGGATACTACAGGAAATTCATTAGAAACTTTGCCAAAATTGCCAAACCATTATCTGACCTTACGTAGAAGACGAATCCTTTCCATTGGACAGAGAAACAGACTAACGCTTTTGAGACACTAAAACAGAAATTATGTGAGGCACCCATCCTATGTTACCCAAACTTCGACGAACCATTCACACTGACGACGGACGCCAGTAATGAAGGTATCGGAGCCGATTTATCCCAAAAGGACCATCCATGTTGCTACATTTCTAGAACAGTAAATAGTGCAGAAAAAAATTACACTACTTCGGAGAAGGAATTACTCGCTATCGTTTGGGCCATCAAACGACTGCGACAATTCCTCCTTGGACGAAAATTTTATATCTTTACCGATCATCAGTCTTTGAAATGGCTTCACAACGTGTAAGACCCATCTTCCAGGCTCATGCGTTGGCGTTTAAGGCTCGAAAAGTACGAATACGAGATTCATTATAAACAGGGAAAAGAAAATGTAGTTGCAGACGCTCTGTCCAGATTACATCCTTTGAAAATAACAGAAAACAAACCGTTTACTCAAAAGATTAAAATTGTCAAACCGCCATCCCCGTTAGAAATTGAAAACAAGTCATTCGACATTCAAGAATTATCTTCTCCTCAACATTACCTATATAATGAATATGTAGACTGGAAAAAAATACAGTAGCTAATAGACCATAATGGGCTCAATTAACAAAAGACTTGCTAGGACCTCACGACGAAGCCACATGGCTAAATAGACTACACGACTTAATGGCATTACAACATAACAAACCCTCTATATCCTTCGGTATCGGAACGAATTTAAAACCTTTACACATTTTTTTTTTTCCTTTTTTTTCTTTTTTTTTTACAAAATTAAATACATGAGATAGTGAACTTAGTAGCTACTTATACAATACGTAGAACGAAATTACAATTGAAGATCACGTTTCTTAAGGAATTTAAATATAACCATCATAGGAGGTATAAGTGGTTGAAAAAGGAAAGCATCAATCGTGTACGGAGGGAAATAGCCTTTAGAGCACAGCTGGATAATCATGTCCGGTCTGCCAGAATCATATAAAGGACATTGCCATATGATATGATTAAGATCCTGCTCTGGATAATTACATTGGCACCTTGTGTCTGGTGCAAGATTGATTCGGACAAGTGAGACAGCTAGTTGAAAGTGGTTAGAACGTAATCTGTTGGTAAAACAAATAAAATCCCTAGGAAGGGCTTTTTGAGTGAACCAAGGAGTTGTAGAATCGCTATAAAAGCGTGCAAAATATTTGGTGCCCTTGTGAGAGGCCTGAGCATGAAGCTGTCTCACAGTCTTATTCTTAGCCTCTCTTTTGAATACTTGAAAGAAGTGAGTGAAGGGAACCTGGAAATCAAGTGACGGTTCGAGGCGAGAAGCTTCTTTTGCTAAAGTGTCGACATACTCATTATAAAGAATACCAGAATGAGAAGGGATCCAATAGAAGTGGGATTTTATATTACGTAGAGCCAGGTCATGAATAATATTTTTGATATCCAACAAGATAGGGTTAAAATTAACATTTATGGTGAACTTAGAGAGGGAGAAAAGAGCACTCAGACAATCAGAATAAATGAAAACATTATCAAATGAATGCTTAGAGGCACATACTAAGGCATTTTTGATAGCAAGACATTCTGCAGTAAAACTGGAAGCCCATTTATTCAGCGCAAGCAAGGATGAGACATTAATATCCGGAGAAAGAAAAGCAGCACCAACATTACCCTCATCATCTCGGCTTCCATCAGTAAAGAATGAAATCGAATTTGACGGTTTATTACAGAATTGTTCCAAAAAGTAGACACCGGGGTCACCTGAGTTTTTAGCAAAAAGACCAATATCACAATTAACCTCAGCAACAGATTGGAGAGCTTCATAGCTGTACAAATATGAAGAGAAGTTTTTGCCGACTCTAAGACAGGATTTGATATGAAACAGAGAATTAATTTGAATAGGAAGAATGGAATGACAATTGCCCACTAGGCTGCACCAAAACGAAGAAGATGTAATTTTATGAATTCAGTTATATAGATCAGTTCCAGAAACGGATAGCTTCTTGATTAAATATTTTTTGCAAAGGAACTCGGCTCTGTTGCGAAGAAGCCATATTTTTTATTCTCCAACAGGATATTGGTAGGGGTGCTAATTCTATAGCCTAGGGCAATGCGTAAGGCAGCAAATTGAATTCTTTCTATTCTCAGAAGACGAGAGTCTGATCTAGGAAAGTAAATAAAACAGTTGTATTCAACAATGGGGCGAATAAGACTTTTATATAGGGTGACCAGGGTGGTCGGGTCAGCTCCCCATCTGATACCAGAAACAAATTTGAGAATACTAAGTCTTTGAAGGCATTTGTCACGAATAAACTCAATATGATCTTTAAAATGGAATTGATAATCAAAAATGATTCCAAGAAATTTGACGTTTGAACTAGACTTAATTTTATAGTTTTCGACATTGATAGAACAGGAACTGGGGAGAATGCCTTTTTTGTTGAAGTGTATCAATATGGTTTTCTCCGGGCATAAGGATAGACCCAGGCGATTCAGATTACTACTTAAACAAGTGATTGCCTTTTCAATAGATTTTTTGGCTATTCGAGGAATAGCAGCACGAGTAAAAACAACTATGTCGTCTGCAAATTGTGAAATGCATTACATTACTATCCAGACCAACAGTAATATCTTTAACATATATCAAGTATAGTAGCTGGCTGAGAACTCCACCCTGAGAAACTCCCTTAAAAACCTTTCTACTGAGGGAGCGGTTGGAGTGTACAACAAAGGTAATGTTGCGATCATGCGTCAGAAAATTGACGAATTTAACAATGCTTATAGGACATCCAATATTGATAAGTTTTGTAACAAGGATATCACTTAGGACATTGTCAAAAGCCCCTTTCACATCAAGAAAACAGGAGAGGACATCCTCGTTCAAATGAAAAGCCTCTTCGATTGAAAGAGTAAGTCGAGCGAGGTTGTCAGAGCAGGATCTCCCAGATATAAACCCGGCTTGTGACGAAGGGAAGAAATCTATTGTTTCTAACCAATGCTGCAGTCTTAACTTAACCATTTTCTCCAAAATCTTACAAAGACACGAGGTGAGCGAAATGGGTCTAACATTTTCACTACCTTTTTTATCAATGAAGAAAGTGAGACTGTTTTGCCAGGACGGGGGGAATTCAGAGTTCACATAGATTTCGTTTAGAATGTCAATAAAAATAAGCTTTAACTTGAAGGGAAGATTAGTAACAAGGCAATACTGATTCAAGGACAGCAGCTGCTGAGGGCAGCGTTAAATTCTTGTAAGCTGAATACGGAGCTGAGGAAATGGTTCATACAGATGTTCGGATTGGAGTTAAGGACGTTGGGGTTAGAGGGAACCCAGCATGGACTGACCTTCTCGATCGCTTCTTCGATCTTGAGAACACGATCGGGAGGACTAAGTTTACTAGAACGAATGTTAGCCCATTTATTCTTAAGTAACTTACATTTATCCCAAACGTAGGAAATATCCGAGTCAAAGTTGATACTTTGAGCAAAGTTGCGAAAGTCCTCTGTTTTCCTTCTTCTTATACAGGGTGTTCGGCCACCTCTAGCAAAAATTTTAATGAGCGATAGTAGAGGCCAAAATAAGACAAAAATCAAGAATACTAATTTGTTGGTGGAAGCTTCGATAAAAAGTTATTAACGTTTAAAGTGCCGTTCTTACTGAATTTTTTTCTCGAAAATGCGCAAGATTTCGGGGGTATGTCTATTCACCAAAAATGACTGTAATTGAACCCTACAACCGAAAATAATTTTTCCACAACGATTTGCAATTTTTTAATTTTCTCGAATAATTTCACACCTTCTCTATTTTTTTTCTCGAAAGTGGGCAGGATTTCGTGGGTATGTCTAATGACAAAAACTGATTGTAATTGACCCCCGCAACCGAAAATAATTTTTCCACAACGATTTGCAATTTTTTTTCTCCGTTGAAAAATTTAGGCACCTAATTGGATTTTCAGTAAGGAATTTTTTTCTCGAAAGTGCGTATGATTTCGGAGGTATGTGTAATGATAAAAAATGATTGTAATTGATCCCCGCAACCGAAAATAATTTTTTTAAAACGATTTGAAAAATTTTTTTTCGCCGAAAAATTTCAGCACCTACTCGATTTTTTTTCTCGAAAGTAGATAGGATTTCGGAGGTATGTGTACTCACCAAAAATGATTGTAATTGACCCCCGCAACCGAAAATAATTTTTCTAGAACGATTTGAAATTTTTGAATTTAATTGTTAATAACTTTTTAACGAAGCTTCCATCAACAAATTAGTATTCTTGATTTTCGTCTTATTCTGGCCTCTACTATCGCTCATTAAAATTTTTGCTAGAGGTGGCCGAACACCCTGTATATCTCCTAGCAGATGCTTTACATTTTTTATAATCGATAAAGTCAGAAAGCTGGTGAGTAACATGTCATTTTTTAAGAGCCGCCTTTCTTAAACGTATAAGTTTTTCACATTCGTTGCCCCACCAAGAGACAGGATTCCTATGTTGCCCAAAATATGTAAGTTTTTTACTAGGAGTGCACTTTTTAACTGCGTCAGTTATAGTGTTACAGAACAAAGCATATTTATCACAAGAGTTAAGGGCTAGAAAATCAGAATGGAGGAAGTCCTCAAACTCAAATAAAATAGATCGATACAAGGACCAGTTGGTTTTTTTTGAAGACAGACGAAGGGAATTTTTAATAAATATCGCTCTATCGACTGATAGTTTGTAGATAGAGGGTAATGGTCAGAGCTCCAAGTGTCTTCAGGAATTGAGAGATTAACGTTATCAAAAATGTCTGGAGAGGAAAGAAGCAAATCAAGATTGGACAGCTTTTTTCTATGAAAGTCAATATGAGTGGAAGTGTTATTGTTAACTAAGATAAAATCAGAGACAAGTAGGGAGTTAAAAAGTCTACTACCGTTCAAGTCGTTGCTGGAGCAATTCCAGGAGGTATGATGAGAATTAAAGTCGCCAAAAATTAGGCAGGATCCAAGAGAGCATGCAGAAAGGAACAGTTGGTCCCAATCTGTTCGTGCAACACTGAATCTAGGAATCCTGTAACACCCTACCAAGACAACTTCTGGAGATGTATCGAGTAATTTAACAGCTCCAATTTCAAGACTATCAGATATACTGCATAGATTATGTATAACAGTAAATTTAAGAGGTTTCCTTATTAAAAAAATAATACCTCCTCCAGGACGATTATTTCTATCTATTCTAATAGCCTGAAATCCGGGAAGACTAAACTTTTTATCAGCTTGAAGCCAGGTTTCCACTCCTATAAAGACATCGACGTTGGAGAGATGATTCAGAAGTTCATCTTTGCACTTCATCAGGCCTCTGGAATTCCAGAAAACGACTTTGAGATCGTAGAGAGAGGAAGGCTTTTTAGGCTGAACCATAATCTTGAGGAGAGGAAGAATGGAGAGAAACCTTTGGCGAGTCGAAGACAGCGTAGACTGATGGAGATTCCAGATCCGACTCAGTGTCGAAAGAAGTGGAAGAGTCATATTTCGCAGTAGAGTCTTCAGACCAGTCGAGGAACTGCTCTAGCTTTTTAATAATCCTTGTCGTTCTGTTTTTAATGGATCTAGCGGTGATAGAGGGATATATATCACGGAGCATTTTGACAACTTGAGAAAGATCGGCAGTATATGTTTGAGCCAGTTGAGGAATATTCGAGTTACCTCTGGCCTTCTGTAGAAACTCACGAACTTGAAAATAGTTTAGAACATATGCGTCGGGGTGTAATAAGAGATTTTCTTTGACTGGGTGAAGAGCACTGTCTATATCTTCTGACTTATTCGGAGTCGCCGATGGAGCTATCTTCTTCTTTTTTCTTGGAGCAACCAAAGACTTAATCGTTGAAGGGCTTACAAAATTCGAACCAGCACTAGCAAGCTCCACTACAGGAGCAGCAAAGGAAGGAGTACTTGAGTCACGTACAGAAGAATCATTTACTGTAGCCGAAGTACTGGTACTAGTGGAGAGCGGTCTTTTGTTAGAAGTTTTAAAGCAGCTATCGCCAAAATTTTTAGAGCCATCCAAAACAGGAGTAGAAGTATTCACATGGGCGGCTGGCGTTTCTGGAGAAGCCTCCGAAGATACTGCTATGCTCGTATGAGAAGCGCCTATTTGATCGTCACAATTAGACACGGTTGGGCATTGTTTTGCCATGTGGCCTTCCTTTTTGCATTGAAAGCATGTCAGTTCATCTGTTGAGACAAAAATCCAGTAATTTGTGTTATTGAAACTTAATTGAAGATCTCTTGGCAGCTTAGGTTCATCGTCTGGGTGAATGTACACTTGTTTCCGAAAACTCAGAATATGTGATAATCCGAGATCCGAGAAGCCAGCTTTAACAAACGATATGGGAGACAGCATTCTGATGTCCAGTTTCTTGACAGAATCATCGATGAGCGCATGAGGAATAACAGGACACACGTTCGATAAAATAACACGTTTAGCCTTCGTTAAAAGCGGCCTGACAGAGAGAGAACGACCTTTGATGTTTATATTTAACTTCTCCGCTATGATTTGTTCAACTAACAGTTTGGACGATAGATAAATACATATACGGTTGTTGGCGATACGAGACGCAAATCTAATATTGCTAGGACTGATGACTTTACCAATTGTGTTCAGCACTGAGGGTGGAGTGACCGTCACGTTGGCCGATCGGATCGTCGAAGGTTGTAAATCTTCTCTCCACGACTCGAGTGCGTCTCCACGACCTGATAGGGTGATGGAGAGGATAAGGTTGTTTTTTTATGTTTCTGGATCAGAGATGGATGTGGGACAGTCTCGCGTCTGTGGTCGATCTCTCACGATGAAACTAGGACGCTTGATGACGATGGTTCGTCTGTTCTCTATGTGTTTCACGGGAGAGATCCTTTGGTAGACTAGACGAGATTTGTCCCACCGGTCAACATGCAATCTTGTGGTCGAGTTGCGGCTGTGTCTAACAACGGGGACCACTCAGGGGTCGCTGCCGCGCTAGAGCACACCGATTGGACTATCGAGACCTCCCCCTGCATGCCAAGATTGCCAAAAGGTGGTAACTGATAGATAGGCCCAATCACTGGGGTGATTTGGGTCCGTCGATCTTAGGGAGGGTGGTCGAGTTGCGGCTGTGTCTAACAACGGGGACCACTCAGGGGTCGCTGCCGCGTTAGAGCACACCGATTGGACTATCGAGACCTCCCCCTGCATGCCAAGATCGACTAAGGTTTGGACGGAATCTGGAGGTCCAATCACTGGTGTGATTTGGTCTGTTGATGGGTTTGGCCTAAAGACCAATGCATCTCATTGGTCGCTCGGTGTGTGCGACAGAGGGCCTTTGTCAGCCGGAATGTATTGGAGTCATGGACATGTCCATCGGCTGGTAAACAGATTGTAGCTAAGGAGAGGAACTTCTTTGAGGAAAGATATATTGGCCCTTGACTGCAAGGAACTGTTCCTGTTGTTGGCGAGGAAAGTCGTCTGAGTTTGGTAACTCGAGACACTCCTTGACAGCTCGTAAAGTAGTTGGCCAGTGTGCCATGTGGGAGGCCTCGGTTTGGGCCGAGTGTCCCGATTTCAATAGGACCCTGTTTACCTAAAGAACCCTCTCGCTTGGCGCGAGAACTGTTCCCGGTTCGAAACTGATTTATTGTTTTATGGCGTCCCGTTATCTGAAGGGCCTTAAACCGTCGCCTTGCTAAGAAGTGGCGTGTCGAATGGAATTTGCTTATGCGTAGGCACGAATTTGTTTGCTCAAGATGCATGCACTTGGGCTGTGAATTTATATGGCCGGAAATAATAACTTGTCTTGCCATCGACCGAAGTTGGAGAATGCTCCGGCTCGAAACAAATTGCAATAATATATTCCTTTATGGAAATGTCTTCAAAGGCGTCGAGGACAATAGCTTGGTCCTTAGAAGGAAAGCTCACTTTCTGCATCACACTAGCATAGGTGGATTGAGAGCCACCAGGAACATTACTTGAATCCATGATCACAAGGAGAGGTTCCTGTACTCAGGAATAAACTCTCTTAATAAAAATATGTCTTGTGCGCGTACTATTCTTGGCGAGGCCGAAGCCAAGCGGCGCGAGACAACAACAATAATACGATGCCGGAGCGGTTGTGTTGATACCACGCGAAACGTCCTATCGCCACGGTTGCTCAGACGAGACTCAACCTTTACACATTATCGACATCCAGTTAATGCTTAGATTCCTTATGAAAGATTATCCCGACAAGAAACTTTATTTCGCGTAGACCCCTATACGAGACTACACGGAAGACGAAAAGAAACAGATACTTATTGAGAACCACGACAATGTACAACATTTAGGAGAAAATAAAACCATTGATAGAATAAAGGCAAAGTACTATTGGACGAACATTGACAACGACGTAACGAAATACATAAAACACTGTGATATTTGCCAAAAGAATAAACTCACTAAGATTAGATCGAAAGAGGAAGCTGTTATATCTGACACACCGCAAAATTCGAACGATAAAATTGCTTTAGACATCATAGGCCCATTTAACGTTACTACAAAAGGAAACCAGTTCATACTTTCAATTCAAGATTGCCTAATGAAATATTTAATATTAGTTCCTTTAGCCAACCAAAAAGCCTAATCTATTATTGACCAATTGATGGAACACTACATTTATACCTTTCCCTCACCTAAACATATCCTGACTGATCAGGGACAGAATTTCGTATGCAAATTAATGGAATCGTTTGAAAAGGCCTTCAAAATTAAACACATCAAAACTACCAGTTTTCACCCCCAGAGTAACGGAGCTCTAGAAAGAACTCACGGAACTGTAAAAGACTTGCTAAGAACTTGTATTAATGAAAGAAAACCCGAATGGGATGAACATCTAAAATTAATATGCATGGCTTACAATATCTCAATACATTCTGGTACTGGGTATACCCCTTTCGAACTAACTTTCGGACATAAAGCAAATATGCCTTCGGCTATATCCACCACCCCTTACCTGAGTAAAAACGAACTGTTTAAACTTTGGAAACAGAGACATAAAGAATATTTAGAAAACGCAAAGAAAATAATAGAATCAAACAAGAAACGGTATAAACGTGAACAAGACTGTAAAATTCGTTTAAAAACTATATACAATCAAAGAGATTTAGTACTCTTACATAACGATCACAAGAGTCACAAACTAGACAGAGAATGGTCAGGCCCATATGAAATAATAGAAATAAGAACGCCAAATTACCTCCTTAGAATAAACAAAAATAAAACTTTACTAACCCATGGCAATCGTATAAAACTGTATCATTCTAATTCCAGACAATAACCAACCTAATAATACTTACTAACGCTGTAAGTATTCGGCCAATTAACAACACGCAAATTGTAAAAGAGATCATAGGAAAGAACTTTGTATATCATAAGGAGATCATAATAACCATAGCGTTTAAGATAACCGAATTAACTCAAAATGCGCAACAGATACACTTATTAGCTTTAGCAGTGCATAACTATTGTCAGGATTATAATTGCGATTTATACGGCTACGACGTTATAGAAAATAAATTATCACGCAAAACTGGATACTATACTGCATAAGAGAAACCGACGAGGAATATTGAATATCATCGGATCCGCATCCAAAGCATTATTTGGTACATTAGATGAAGACGATCTAACTCTTGTAAACCAAAACATTGACAAATTATTTAACGATCAAAATCAATTAACCAAGATAGTTCAGAATCAGACGATAATGTTCAAAGCTTTACTGACTGACAACAATTTCCACAGTCTAACTAATAAACTGCAGAAAAACTCAAAGGAATTACACGAACTACAAAATGCCTTATTGTCAGAACAAAATATTATTATTTTAGAAGCACTTTTAACAGATCTGACCAGTAGAATTAATGATTTTTATTTAACTCTCATACTAGGGAAGCAGGGAATAATTGATACAACTTTAATACAAACTGTAGACTTTCTAGAAGCCTATGATACGATATTGCGAGATAACTTCATGATGCATTATATACCAGCAAAACCAAAAAACTTTCAGACATTGATAGACATTAGCAGATTAAAGACACAAATAGTAGACAATGCGCTCATATACCAGATTATTGTACCTGTATTGGAAGAATCTGAGTGGAGCATTATAAAATATTACACCATTCCCCATAAAATAAACAACGTATTCTTCTCACCGATATTAGATCATGACATGATAATGCAACAACAAATTTTTCAAATTATAATTGACGAATCCTGCTTGAAGAAATATTGTAGAGACAGTTCCATAGGACTAATATGCGAAAGAACACAACCTACACGACATGACTATTACATGGATTGCCAGAACTCAAAAGATTATAAACAATGCGGAACAGCAATATTTAGAATAGACGACATAACATTTATTCCTATGCATACACCAAATAAATATATAGCAATACCCAAAGAACCGATAGAAATTCAAGCATTATGCACAAAAATGGATCACATTACATTTAATACACCAGCTATACTAACCAGTGAAGACGAATGTATTCTTATGTATAATAATAATATAATGAAAATTGGAGGTACAACGCAGAACACTCAAATGATAATTTCTAACTATACGATGCACATAAACTTTACTGAATCAGATATACAAATGTTACAAGAATATATTCCACAAGCTCCAAGAGTAACTCCAAATTTCAATAGCTACGACAGACTTAAGATAGTATGAATTCACAGCTAAACGACATAAAAACACAGCGACGTATATTAACTACAGCAGAAATAGCATACCATATTTTCAAAATCGCAGGTTGGATATCGTTAGGCCTTATAATTTCTTATGCATTCTATAAAACAGGATTATTCAATTTATTGTCAAAACTTATACCAAAAATATTTTGTCTTAAGATTTGTTGTAACGAAGTCAATGTAAATAACCGCGAAGGCGCACAAAACACGCAACGAACCCCAATAGTTATAGCATCATCGACATCTACGAACAAAAATCCACTGATGTATCCTCTGGATGAGTTACCACGAATTCCATCACGAGCAAAGAGAATCGTAAGTTTTGGAGGACCAAAACGAATCTAGGAAAGGGGGTGTGATACCGCCCGCATTCATCAGTACAAACAACCGAGTCAGCACTCCTCACCAAAAACATTTGAATCACCATCCACATCATCACCTCACAGCAAGAACATCTGAGTCAGACATCAGGCCTCATACCAAGCATCCCTACTCCACAGCCATACCTTTATAAACCCTTCGCCAAAATAAAGAAAGTTCTGTATTTCGATAGTCAAGACTCGCGTAACGTCACTCTGTCCGTTCCTTCAGCTACGGCATAAGTCACGACAGAGGTAACAGTTGTACGCACGTTACATTAAGTTCGCGAGTTCGTATTTTCTTTTCCAAGTGACGCGTAAAAGTCTCGTCACACGATCGTCGTTTCAAGCTCTCCCGCGAACGATGTCTCAACCGTCCCCGCGAACAATAACGGAGCGAATACGTTAACCCATATACCGTCCTTGTCCGTTACACGATCAACAACAATAACTTCGCGTGTCCTATTAGCCACCGCGTGGATCAACGTACACACTCCTAGCGGACGAACACAACGAATCTGGGCTCTCCTTGATCAGGGATTTGTCGTGTCCTTGATCTCCCCGAAAATCTAGCGCAACGTCTAAAAACTCCCCGCGATCGTGTTTCTGTATCCATTACCGGAGTAGGTGATAACAAATCAATATGCAAAGCATCTACAACTGTCCGGGTAAACGAGCAGAACCAGAGTATTTTACTGCCGCGTTGATAATGAAAAATTTATCGAATTATTTACTACCGCCAATACACAGCAATTTCACTCTCGCGCACCTGAGCGGTCTTGATCTCGCGGATGACAATCCTTTTAATTTAGACCCCGTTGAAATGATCATCGGAGCTGATATTTACGGACTGTTGTTAAAGGATGGCGTTCGAAAAGGAGCTCCCAACGAACCAGTTGCGCAATATACAACTCTTGGCTGGATCCTTTCCGGTCCTCTCCCCGCGATCGCCGAAAACCCTTCTCGTTTGTCCACGCATCATTGTACGTCGATCGAATCGTTGGATAAAACGCTTCGTCAGTTTTGGCGAGATTGAACAGATCCCGATGCCCTCACGGTTAACTCCTGCAGAACAAGAATGTGAAACGTGTAAGGATTGTCGAGGATGGTCAGAGAGGCGTGTGGACAGATTCAAACACGTGAACACTAAACGTAACGATATAACTATATTATTGAATATTTACTAAAACTATTTAACATAAAGAACATAAAACATAAGGACATAAAGCGTAAACATAAAAGAAAAAACCATAAACGTGAAACGATAACTGCTCTCGTCTAGCGTTCGATGCAAAGTGACTTTCTGCCGTCGAAGTCGAACATTCTCGATTCCTCTCTACATAATAATAATCTAAACAAAACGCACGTTCGAGGCGCAGTCCCCCGAACATATTTTAGCTTAAACCTAAACACCTCACTCATCGTTTCCAACAATCCTAGCCTAAACACTTCTATCGACGCCAACGATAACGGTTCTCCGATCCACACACATACACTCCTTACAGTTCGGCCATCCTGACAATATGGTCGTCCTCGACCATAGTTTATTGTAAGTCCTCTTCTTGGTATATAATTTGTTTCCACTTCACATTCACTGTCACCTATCCACAATTTCATTCTGTCAGGACTAAATACACCAGAAAAAGGTTTCGCACTCAATTGAAATCCTTCAATGTCCTTAATTAAATATCTGTCCATTCTCAACACTTTGTCTATTACATAAGGCCCTTTATATTTTGGCAAAAGTTTTTGATTTATACCCGGCGTCGTAACTACATTTTTAATCGTAACATAATCTCCGACTTTATATACATATGGTTTCTTATGTTTCTTATCAAATACACTCTTATTATACTCTTGTAACCTACGATTTTGTAGAAAGGCTGCTTCTCTAAGCTTATCTCGATCTTCGTCGGTTTCATTATAAATACGAAAATATTCTCGGATATCGTTATCCGAAAATCCATATTGCAAATAACCAAATAAAAGTGAACTTGGTTCGGTTCCTATCGCATTATGATATGTATTATTCAATGTAAATTGAGCTTTACTTAATGCTTTCAGCCATGATTCTCCTGCAGATAACTTAGCTAAAATGGATCTTAAAAATCTATTAACACGTTCTATATGCCCATTAGTTCTAGATGTGGCTGTTGCTGCAATAGGATAGTACCATACCCATACGCACTGGCATCAGTATGCAATTCTGTAACCGCGGTCAGATTATAAAAAGCTAATATCGGTCGACTTAATAGCATATTTCGTAATGATTCAAATGCAGTTAATTCTTCGTTCCCAAACTTAAATAATGCCCCTTTTCTAATTAGATTATACAATGGTCTTACGAGTCGGGCAAAATCAGGTACAAATTTCCTGAAATAACTGGTCAATCCCAAAAAACTTTGAACCTGTTTTACTGTTTTAGGTTGTGGAAAATCTTTTATGACTTTAACGTTCGACCCATTCGGTGTAATTCCATTACTACTGATATTATATCCTAAATATTCAATTTCCTGCTTAAGAAATTTGCATTTACTGAATTTTAATTCTAAATTATATTGGTTCAACAGTTCCAAGACTTTTTTCAAAATTTCAAAATTTTCGTTAATGTCCTTGTAATTATAGTAAAACTTTTCCTGATTCTAATAATGGTCTAAATATTAAAATAACAAATCGTTGAAAAGCTGCCGGCGCATTCGCAAGTCCAAATGGCATTTTTAAATATTCGAATTGCCTATCAGGCGTAACGAAAGAAGTAAATTTTATCGAATCTTTAGAAATGGGAATTTGATGAAATCCATTTTAAATCTAAACTTGTAAAATAAACATTGTTAGTTAGCCTATCAATTTGATCCTCTACCAAGGGAAGAGGGTACCTATCTTTCACCGTAATTTTGTTTAATGTTCTAATAGTCCGTTGTGGCTCAAGTTTTCGTCCGCTAATTGGCCAAAGGATACCTCGGTCAGCGCGTCCACCTCTCTTGAGGAACGTTCTCTTCCGGTACACGCAACAGCCCCAACACCAACATGGGATCTCGTTGACCGATACTCCATTTGGACAAAATTAATTCGAGTCACAGCCTATATTTTCCGATTCATCACTAAACTAAGGCGAATTTCCACTCTCCCAAAGCTGACGATCATCTCGTGTAATTCCAATCACACTGCCAAAATGAATAACACTGCGTTAAATCCGTGCGAAATAGAAGAAGCTCGCCTATTTTGGTTGAAATACATTCAGCGTAGTCTATTTTCAAATGAATTTCACTGTTTACAAACAGCCCAGCCGCTTCCCCGAAGGAGCGCGCTCATATTGCTGAATGTATATACTGACACGAACCGACTAATTCGTGTAGGGGGGCAATTAAAGAAAGCAAAATTACCTGAAAACTCCAAAAATCCAATCGTCCTTGGCTTTTATCCGCTTGCCAAACTCCTTATTCGATTTACACACGTCCGCACATTTCACGGCGGATCCCAGCTAACTCTCGCTACCCTCCGCCAACAGTTTCGGCTCCTACGTGCTCGACAAATTATCCGCGCAGTATTATACCGCTGTGTTATCTGTGCTCGTGAACGAGCAAGTACCGCGACCGAACTAATGGGAAATCTTTCTTTTCCGCGAGTAAACCGAATCGGACGCGCATTCCTTCATAGCGGCGTGGATTACGCTGGCCCTGTCCTCGTCCGCCTAGCATCCGGACGCGGATACAAATCGAGAAAAGCATATATTGCTTTGTCTATATGTCTAACCACGCGCGCGATCCACTTAGAATTAGTTAGCGATTATTTAACCGCGGCATTCCTGGCAGTATTAGACCGTTTTTGCTCCCGTCGAGATATACCCAGCATTTTATATTCGGACAACGGTACAAATTTCCAAGGAGCTAAAAAAGAACTACACCAATAAATTAATCACCGAGCACATCACGTGGAAGTTTATCCCTCCCTCCGCTCCTCACTTTGGGGGCTCTGGGAAGCCGGAGTTCGAAGCGTGAAATATCATCTCAAACGCGTTATTGAAGCTCATACACTAACGTTCAAAGAGTTCACAACATTACTTTGTGGGAGTCGAGCGCGAGCTACCGTCGAGCGCGGACGTGTTTATATTATTGTCCTGGTGCTGATTGAGAGCGATACGCGAGTGTTCGATCAAAGTGTGTGAGAGAGAAGGAAAGTGTTCCTGACTTCAGGGGCACTCTTCCACGTTCAGAAAACAACCATGAATCCGAATGTACCAAAAACCTACGCACAAATGGCTCAACAAGTATATTTTCCGACTAAAGAACAGGCAATAATAATTGATTCAATTGAAGGAATCTCTATTCAGGAGTACACAATGGCAGTGGGAAAGCTAACGGATCCAAGAAATATTAGATTTGTATCTCGCATATCACATGGACGAGTTTGCATGTACTTGAACAGCAAGGAGACAGCCGACAAACTTACTGATGGTAATGCTAAAGTAAACATTGATTCGCATGTTCTTGGAATACGGCCGTTAATTACAAAAGCAAAAAGAATAATATTGTCAAACGTATGCCCAATAATTCCCCACCGCGCAATTGAGAACGAACTAGACAAGCTAAAAATCAAGTTAAGCTCGCGAATAACATTTATCAGAGCAGGAATGAGTGACCCTAACTTCAGTCACGTGCTAAGCTTCAGAAGACAAATGTTTATACAGCCTGAAGACGTTTCTAAATTACCGGAAACTCTGAAGATAAATTATGATGATACGGTTTACTGGATTTATCTATCAACGGAGAAATTAACATGTTTCCTATGCCATGAAGAGGGGCATCTTGCTAGGTATTGTAAAACTAGTGATTCCACAAACATTAGTAGCGCTATAGGGATTTCAAATTCCGAAGAAAATATGCAAACAAACACAAAGGTAGCCACTCATGCTATAGAAAAAGATTCAGGGCGTAACACTACTGAAAGCTCGACTGCAACTACACAGCCAAATTTTACAATCCTCTCCATGCCTCCTCCGGCACATACCAAAAGACCTCTGTCTCTATCTTCTATCATCAGCTCAGACCAAGGTTCTGAAGGAAATAAGGCTGCCAAAACAGCACATAATAACCCAACTAATACTGCTAAAAAATTGAAAAAAGCTGGTCTATCTGAAATCATTTTGGACGACGTGACAAGGCAATTACTTCCTGCGAAAGATTATATTCTGGCTAACCAGCAGAAATTCCCACTTGATTTTAAACGCATCACTAACTTTTTACGAGATACCTACGAAAACTCAGACACCCCAGGCATTGCTATAAACTACACTAAAGATATACATGCTCTCGCAAACATGCTAACAGAAATTAAGGGCCACCTTACAGAACGGTCCTTAAAAAGTCGAGTAACTAGAATAGTTAAACGTTTACGCACTCCAGAACTGCAAATACAAGACGAATCGAGCGATGATTCATATTCTAACGAGGACCCTCAATTAAAAACAAAGCGTGCGCCAGAGACTATCTGAAATTGGATAAATATTGACAAATAAAGGACAGAACCCATTCAAGAGGAGGTGGTACTTCTATTTTATGTCATTAAACCCTTTGAAATTAAGAATTTTATTTTGGAACACCAGAAGTGTAAAAAAAAATTGGAAGTGGAAACTATTATTAAAGACTTCGACATATTTATTGCAGTGGAAACATGGCTTAGACCAGATGACAGTTTTCAAATTACGGGGTTTGTACCTTTTAGAAAAGACAGAACCTATTCTAGAGGTGGTGGTATATTGGTATTAATTCGTAAGAGTTTCGCTTTTGTAGAGTTAAAGGACATTAGGTCCCCTCATCACTGCGTGGAGATATGCGGAATAAGAATTAATAATGTCAAGCCTGCTCTAGATCTTTTGGTCTGCTACATGGCTCCGGGTTTCGCACTCACTCAACTCGAATGGAATAGTATTATTGGTAATATGGACTTGATGCGAAACGGCATTCTAATCGGTGATTTTAACGCTCACAATAAAAACTGGAATTGTCACGACTCAGATGTGAATGGTCTAAGACTTGGCAATGCTATTGATAGCGGAAATCTGTTCCTACATAATGAAAATTCCTATACACATATTGATTTATACAGAAGTTCCAAATCCAATATAGATCTGGTTATGTCCACTATGTGCATCGCGGATCGAATTCGAGTAGAGGTGGGGGATGAGACCCTGGGCTCTGACCATTACCCAATTTATATAACAGTAGATACGGAAAAAGAATTCTACAAAAAAAAATCGTTCAAAATTAAAACTACCCGCACAGATTGGTCGTGTTGGGAGTCAGTTTTGGAAAGCGAATATTTACTTTTTCCCAGCAGAGATTATGATCAATTATCTCCTAGCAGAAAGTATGAATTCTTTATTAATAGCATAACTAAGGCAATAGGGTCCATCACACCTGAAAAAAAATATATAAGTGTAAGTGCAGGGCCTAGGAAAAATCCAGTTCCTTGGTGGGACATCGAATGTAGTAAAATAAAACGCTTAAGAAGGGCTTCCTACAAAAAATGGATACACACAGGCAACATGCATCATTTAATTGAATATAAAAAGAAGTGTGCCTTGGCGATAAAGACTTACAAGAAAAAGAAAAAAAAATGTTTTCAAGATTTCGCGGAAAGTATAAATCCTCAAATGGACGCTTCCTACATATGGAACAAATGCAAAATTTTCAAAAATAAATGGATAAAAATTAATCCTAAGCATGTATCAGATTATAATCAATTGGACAGCGAAATAAATAAGGCCATCAACAAATTAAGCCCTCCATGGGTCTGTACTGATCCTGAGTGGGTTCCACAGTGTACTGAAAACGAATTCTTTGATATGCCATTCGAGTTTGTGGAGTTTAGTGTTGCTTTGAACTCGACGAATAATAAATCTTCCCCCGGTATGGACGGAATTGATTACGACATCATCAAGAAAATTCCAATCAAATTTAAGTTGTTACTTCTGGATATTTATAATCAAATGTACGAGAGAAAGGACTACCCTTTGCCTTGGAAACAGTCTTTTGCGCACTTCATAAACAAGTCTGACGGTAAGAGTGTGAGACCCATCTCCCTGACATCATGTCTGTGCAAGATATTTGAATCTATGGTAAAGAATAGGCTGATGTGGTGGGTTGAGCACAACAATCTGTTACCTATAGGACAAAGTGGTTTTCGAAAAGGTAGATCGTGCACGGATAATTTGGTGAACTTAACATTACAAGTAGACGAGGCTATGACAAACAAAAAGGAGGTCTTGGCGGTTTTCCTAGATGTTTGCGGTGCCTTCGATAATGTTAATAACGAAGTGCTGCTTTCAAAAATGGCAATGATGGGTTGTTCATTGAAGTTGATTCAATTTGTTAAATTTCTAATACACGAAAGGTACATCTATGCTGAAAAATTAAAAGATCACTCTAGACTGGTCAGTAAGGGGGTTCCTCAAGGTGGAGTGCTCAGTCCATTCCTTTATACAATTTATACAATGGACATCATGAAAAATCTGCCTAAGAGTGTTACAGTGTCAATGTTCGCGGACGATATTGCAATTTATTCAACAATTTCAAATACAGAAAAGGGGTGCAAGTTAATTGAAAGAGCTCTGAACGTTATGAGCAACAATCTGCTGGATATAGGCTTGGAATTAGCCCCTCACAAAACGACCTTATTACACTTTAACAAAAAAAACATTCGACCTGGTAAAGCTCAAATCAAAATTGGAGAAACTGTAATTAAGTCTATTGAATCAGCCTGTTTTTTGGGGGTTATATTTGATTACAAAATGTCATTTGACTTACATATAAACAATATACAGAAAAGATGTACAAGAGCTCTAAACATTGTTAAATTCCTTTGCGGTACGTGGTGGGGCTCTCATCCTGAGGTTCTCATTACTCTTTACAAGAGCTATGCCCGTTCTATTATAGAGTATGCTGGCTTCGTTTACTTCCCAACTCGTAAAAACGCAATCGAAAAACTGGAAAAAATTCAATTCAGCGCAATAAGAAGGGCCCTGAGTTACAGAATTTCTACACCCACAAACATTTTGCTGGCTGAGTCAGGTTTACCATTGATCCAAAAACGTTTAAAGCACTTATGTTGTTGCTATTTAAGTAAAATGCTATCAAACAAGAACTCGTCAACCTTCAAAGCTATATCAAGGTATTGCAGAGCAAGTAGAAATAATAGAACTAAACGTAAGCGAATTTTAGTACTGTGTATTGAGGAACTTCTAAAGTCAAGTAAGTTAATTGAGACGCATGATTACTTTAATGTGTTTAGTCATGATTTTAAAACCATAATGACATCAATCCCAATAAACGTTGAATTTGGCCAAGTATTGACCAAAGCAAGTTGTCCGAATGCTGTGTTGGAAGAAGAGCTGTTAAAGAATAATGCCATAGCAATATATACAGATGGAAGTAAAATGTCTGACAGAGAGTTTGTGGGCACGGCGTGTATTTGTTCCGAAATTAATGTGGAAATTAAAAGAAATCTGAGCAATAGGGCTTCTGTGTTCACTGCGGAATGTATTGCTTTAAACGATGCTTTAGATACTGCTGCTAAAAATATGGATCGAAAATTCGCAATTTTTTCTGATTCACTGAGTGCCTTACAAAGCCTCACTAGCAATAAAGTGAGGATCAAGACAAACAATATTATACTCGAGATAAAAAGGAAATATAATATTTTGTTAAAAAATAATCAGAACAGCAATGGCATTAAATTTTATTGGATCCCCTCCCATAAAGGTATTCAAGGTAACGAACTTGCGGACAGTTTAGCTAAATCAGCCACAGAAGCCTGCAGTGCCTCAACACTACCAATTCCATTTACTGACTTGTATGAGGAGTTCAAGAGAAATGCGCATGTACAAACCAAAAAGATTATAAAAGAGCAAGGCTTGATGAAAGGGAAAATATTTTTCAACCAATATTATACTGGAAGGTCTAAGCCATGGTTCAAACACGAGCGGCTCTCACGAGAATTTATTGTAACTATTAATCGGTGCAGAGCCGATCACTATAGTCTTAACGCGTCTTTATTTCGTCTAGGAATTATTAGCAACCCAAAATGCGATTGCGGACACAGTAGCCAGGATATTAATCATATCGTTTGGCAATGTAGCCTCTTCGATTTACAACGTTCTCGGCTAATCCAACAGTTGCGTGAAATAAAGCTTCAATTGCCCCTAAGTTTGGAAATGTTGGTTGCCCGTCCCAATATTAGGGTTTGTCTTCTTATTTTTAAATTCTTGAAAGAATGTAAGCTAAGAATTTGATTTAATTTAGTATAGACTGTATATTTGTGAATGTGTATATGTATGTATACTGTAATATGTCTCAGTGTGGCAGAAATAGATCTCGACTGAGATCTGAAATGCTTAAATACATTACTTTGTCAAATCGAAGAGTGTTTAAACTCACGTCCGATAGCTCCAGTATCTGATAATTATGATGATTTCACATCACTAACACCTGGTCATTTCCTCATTAGCTTCGCTCTGAATGCCATACCATCACCGACGTTTTTAGATGTCCGCGAAAAGCGCTTATCCCGATGGCAATTATTAAAACAAATGAACGAGAGTTTTTGGCAAGCATGGTCTAATGATTATTTACACACATTGCAACAGCGACCGAAATGGCGTACTAGAACCGACCTCGCGAAGCCTGAGCGTATCGCTTTAATCCGAAATACTCTCGCGCCTCCCTGTAAATGGGAGCTAGGAAGAATAATTCAATGTCATATCGGATCAGACGGGATCACTCGAGTCGTGGCCATCAAGACGGCTCAAAGTGAGTATCGGCGGCCCATTGCCAAACTATGTTTTTTACCAATCGATATCAATACCCATGAAGAATCGACTGCGCGCTAATTCCCATAAATATTGTAAATATTTCAGATGGCGGGCGGCATTCTAGATATAAGTTAATAGTAGCCCTTTGTCTCTCTTTCCGTTTTTTGTAACACGATCAGTCGGATCCATAAGATCCGAGGCGGGCGGTATGTTCCGAAAAGTAATAAAACCTAGGCACTCCCGAGCTTTAGTACTAGTATTGCCACGCCATCGACCGGATCAAGCGTGCGATCTGTGACCGTTTTTGTTTTGAAACCAGAACTGTGTAAGGAGTCTAAGTATCCGCAGCCAAAGAGAATTTTTATTGTATTTTTCGACCATCGTGATATGTACTTCCAACCGTAAATCGCCGTTAATTATATTGTTGTCCAGTGTACCATCGTGATCGTTATTATTAATTGTAATTAAATGATATCGTGAACAATTTAAGTGTATAATTCTCTCTGGCACAAAACCCAACGTGGCTGTAAAATCACGATTCCTCGCTCCGTATCCTTGCTAGGATAGAACTAGCGAACCCAGAAGTGATCGGCCGACTCGAGAAAAACTTGGCGAGCCATTTACCACAAAACAGAAGTGCATTGAGGATTTGTAAGCAGCCTTTAGGTTTGTAATGAATGAGTGCAGTTACATTATGTGAGAGTAGCGATTAACGGCATTGCCGACTATGTGTGTGTTTCACATGAAGTGTGCATTTAAAATTTATTCATTTAGTTAGTTAATCGCTTGTTAATAATAATTTCGTTAGTTACGTCCAAGTTAGCTTTCCGTACGGACCATTGTACTGAAATATTAAAGAAAAATATCTTACAGATTATTGTTCCGAAGATGGGAATCTGTTGAAGAAGATGAGTCCAGTTGGTTACTGGTAGTACCAAAGAGCAAGATCACCGAGACCCTTCAGGAATGTCATGATGCACCTTCTGGAGGACTCTTCGGAGTGTGAGAAACATTGGTGTCAGAAGCGGGATTGTAACGCGTTCTATCGCCGGGAAGGAAGCTTCGTCGTTGGAAGTGTTGTTTGGGGATTTGTAGAGAAGCATCTCCGCGCAATTTCTGGAGCAGCAGCGGATGTTCGAACAGGAACGGGTGTGGGCCGAAGAAAGGCAGGTTGCGGAGAGGGCTACTGTTTCGGCCAGGGATGCTGCTGTTGAAGGGAGGATTGGAGCTGACGAGAGCCAATATCTAGTCCTATCCTCTAATGTTGCGCAAATTCTGGAACGGTTATCGGGAATCTCGGTCCATGAAAGGGAACGCGAGCCTGTTTCTTCTGTCAAGCTCGCGGACCTTTCGGCTTCGCAACAGTATATAGGGTTGAAAAGAGCTTCCAAAAATGAGTCAGTGGTCAAGGTTCGGGTGTGAGCCAGGATAAACGATGAAATCACGAAGGAAAGGAATATGAGATGTTTTGTAGTTCTGTATGAAGAAGATATGCGCGTAAACATGATGAGACATACTGGCATACAACAAGGTCCTTCTCCATTGTACCTTAACGTTATATAAACCACTTATAGTTTTACGTTTTCTATGCCCTATATTTTAATAAAGCTGGATGTTCATTTAATACGTGAGTTTGTAGCGAACAATTTTTTTCACGATAACAGTACTTTTGACCTTACAAATTAAATAAGGTGTTAAACAAATGTGAAATTATGGTTCGCATTTACGTTTTCATATCCGGAAACTTAACCTGAAAAATTGTGCAATAATTCAACGAGTAATTAGTTATCAAGGAAATAAAAATATCTGTGTACCGATACATACATAATACGTAGCCGTAAATATTTTAAAATAAAAAACATTTCCAATAATAAAATGTACTTTCTAAGTTTGTGGATTATGGTTAAGATTTCATAATTCATTCCCTCATAGAAAAACCTAATGTTATAATAATTACATATCTTCTTAACACATTCTGGTCCCTGATGACTGGCACTTCAAACTTACAGTATGTTGCAAAATTATTTACAATGAAAGAACCCTGTTTGGGCTTCGGTGAATCGACCAGGTTTATGACACAAAACCGCGTTTGTAAAGTTTCGTCAAGGCCAGCATGGGCAAAAAATATCGTAGAGTTTCGTTAAGCAAAGGGACAAAGTGTCATAAACTAGGTTAGCGAAAGCATGGACCTCCCTTGTTTCGTCGATGGTACGCACGCGGGCTGACGCACGAGGTGCAAAGTCCCCGGAGTTGCCAAACATAGCACTCTCCGCCTTGGACGCCAAGCTACGTCGGCATCGCTGCACCCCCGCCACAAGTAGTCAGCAGTATAAAAACGGCGGAATGCCGTGATTTTGCCCTTACCATTTTCAACTATCAGATAGTGCGCTAGCCTTCCATAGTCTGTGTATAATCGCAGTCACGTGTATATTTTTGTTGAGTTTTAAATATAATACAACCACAATCAGTCTCGTTAGTCCCCTGAAAAAGGGGTGGTCCTTCGAACCTTAGTTTAGTCGACACACCACGTGCAATCTTTCAACATCCGAATCGATACCCATTCGACTTCCGATTAAACAAACCCTTGAGGGGGCTGGGGGTTCAAATGACAATCCCACGATCTACCTCACAATTGTTTAAATGTTTATTCTTCGCGGGTGTGGGGGTGTAGCCACACGTAGGTAATATTATTAACGAACTGTCTTTACAACGCGACTTCGTCTTTACCAGACTGGTCGTGCACGCGTCTTTTACGGATCGGGCCGTCTATAACAGACTGGGGCTTTTTTCAAGCGTCCCTTCAATATATACACATTCTTACCCTAATAGCAAAGGTAGAGAAAAAGAAATAGGACAGAAAGACGGAAAAACGAAACTGGAAAATACTTAGCGTAGAAAAAGTTTAGCGAAAGAGAGTCATAAAAGTCCTCCGCGAGGACTGACGCTTTCATCACTGAATACGTTGAATAATGATTGTCGTGTACATCGCGACAGAGTTGAAATTGTTGGCTCACGACGAAGTACAAAATGCTGGTTGTTTTAATAAAATAATTTATTAGTGAAGCGTAATTGATTTAGTCCACGACGAGGACCTTTATAATATTTTGTGGTCGAATTTGTACAATGTTCTATCCCGGATTTTTAGAATAATCTCATTCGTATTTTTACAATAATCCCCCGTCGTTGCTTGCAGTCTACCTTATATGTATACTATATTTCGTGGACATTACATATATGTCTTTCTTGTCTTTCCATTTTACAACCAAAATTCCATTACACGAGCGCGATATCACGTCAGATCATTTTAGTTTTGCAGCTGCGAGTTCTTTAGGTATATTCTTCCTATTGCTTCTCACTGTTCCTATGGCGTTAATTGTTATAGACTGTAGCGTTTGAAATAGACTTGGCGAGGAATACCAATTGTCCAAAAATAGAGTATGCCCGTAACCAGCTAGTACTGTGGAAATAAACATTGTCACATTTTCAGATGCACTTACATTCGCAATTCTATTTAAACCTTGACCAGTGTAGATTTTGAATTTAATGCAATAGTCCGACTTGGATTCACATAATTTATAAAATTTCACTCCAAAGCGTGCTCTTTTGGACGGATTATACTGTTTGTACGACATTCGTGTACTTCATTAGCGATACATCTAACGAAATGTATTCGGCGGGAGTGTAGATATTTTGAAATTTCTCATTGAAATAATTGATTACACTTCGCACTTTACATAAACGATCGTCATCTTTTGCAACTTCATTGTCAGTAAAGTGCAAAAAACGTGAAATTTGGGCAAATCTCCAATACGGCATTGTTTTTCGAAATATTGGTGTTTCGATTACGCTTCTTTTTGACCAATATGACTGCACAGTGGGTTTTTGGACTGGCGACATCAAAATGCACAAAGCAAAATAGGCATGTACTTCATCTACAATATATTGGTGGCCCACAAAATGTCTTCAAACTTTCGTAATGTACCCGACTAGAATTATTAGTTTGGCAGACATTAGGTCCGTATTTAACTAGTCCAATTTGGCTGTTAGGCTCGAATGGGGCAGCTCCATCACGTCAGCATGCGGCATGTAACGCGGAACATCCGCGACTGCCTCATTGGGAAATTCGCATGAGGCCCGTATTAGGAACCCCCCGTATGGGCCACATTAGGCTTTCCCAATGACTATCCAGTGAGGCCAAACGTATTAGGCCCACGTTAGGCTTCCCAATGACTATTCAGCGAGGGCAAATGCATTAGGCCCACATCAGGATAGCCTTATTAGGCCCTCATTGGGAGACATTAATGAAATCTCATGAGGGATATCTCATAAAAAATCTGTGGTGTAGGCTTGAGCTCTTTAAATTAATTCGCAAATGAAATAAGACTGCTCTTTTATTTCAATTTTTCATTTATTATGTATACTATATATATAATCGTTGATTGCAGGGTTGTGGGTATAGGTAATAAAAGTTGAAATTAAGAAAATAACAATGGGATTGATTATATTTATATGATTTGATACACTAGAATAATGAATAATAATAATAATTAAGGAAATTAAATCATTAAGAAGAAGGGTTATTCCACGCCAAATCAATCACTTTTTTCTCTCAATGTTTGGGATTTTGTCCACACTAGAATATATATACATGTTCTGGCCCTCGTGAAATTATGCTTATCGTAAAATTCCAGACTCCGTATTCTTTAAACAAATTCCAAATCGAGAAAATGATTACTTTAATCCTAGCATAATTTCACGAAGACTACAACATATACAGGGTGTTCGGCCACCTCTAGCAAAAATTTTAATGAGCGATAGTAGAGGCCAAAATAAGACTAAAATCAAGTATACTAATTTGTTGATGGAGGCTTCGTTACAAAGTTATTAACATTTAAAGTTCCGCCTGAATCATGGCAACCATCGAGCATATGCGTAAGCGTGGGAGGTCAGGAGACGATGTATTACAGGAACACCGAGCTTACCGACTTATCGATCGCCTTTCGTGTCTGCGTCAACTCTCAGGACGGCGAACGTGGTACGTTGAATGAAATCCGACAGCCCCTCGTTTTTGCGTCAACTCCCAGGAAGGTAAACGCATATCGTCGAATAGGATTCAACCTGTCTTATGAACATCCAGAGGGGCATATCAATACTCGCCCGACAAGATGTTCACAGAGAGAGGGTGAATGCCTCTTTTAACACACACATTTTTTTCTGTATAAAAATCACCCACACGCGAGCATACACGCATCGCGATTGTCCCGTCCGCGAATGTCCACGTGTATGTGCACCGCGATTGTCCCGACCGCGAGTGTCCACAAATAAATACTGTTGCACACGCACCATCATACTTTTTTCCAAAAAAAAACCACACGCGAGCATACGCGCACCGCGATTGTCCCGTCCGCGAGTGTCCACGTGTACGCGCACCACGATTGTCCCGACCGCGAGTGTCCACAAGTAAATACTTTTCGACGACCACCACTATTCAATTAAATAATACACGCGCACCGTGATTGTCCCGATGACTGCCTTCGAAATGAGAAAAGACAAACGATGACGAGTAGCGAGAAAAGCAGACACATTATTAAAGTGCCAAACGCGCGGCCTACGAAGCATACATTGTAACAATTTCCATGTACGTTCTGGGTGTCATATTTTAAATATTAAGTAAAAAGAAATATTTATGATCGGGGAGTTTTAAAACGTGTATTTCTGTAAACAAAATTCTGTACATTTTTTTCCATTATCATACTTATGCCTACATAAGTCGGAAAGTAAAAATGTCGGGGCTTTACAATGTATGCTTCGTAGGCCGCGCGTTCGGCACTTTAATAATGTGTCTGCTTTTCTCGCTACTCGTCATCGTTTGTCTTTTCTCATTTCGAAGGCAGTCGCCAACGAATACGGACATTCAATAGCTCTAGAACTATACAATCTGAATTAATATTCAGTCACGGGACAATCACGGTGCGCGTGTATTATTTAATTGAATAGTGGTGCTCGTCGAAAAGTATTTACTTGTGGACACTCGCGGTCGGGACAATCGTGGTGCGCGTACACGTGGACACTCGCGGACGGGACAATCGCGATGCGTGTATGCTCGCGTGTGGGTGATTTTCATACAGAAAAAAATGTGTGTGTTAAAAGAGGCATTCACCCTCTCTCTGTGAACATCTTGTCGGGCGAGTATTGATATGCCCCTCTGGATGTTCATAAGACAGGTTGAATCCTATTCGACGATATGCGTTTACCTTCCTGGGAGTTGACGCAAAAACGAGGGGCTGTCGGATTTCATTCAACGTACCACGTTCGCCGTCCTGAGAGTTGACGCAGACACGAAAGGCGATCGATAAGTCGGTAAGCTCGGTTCCTGTAATACATCGTCTCCTGACCTCCCACGCTTACGCATATGCTCGATGGTTGCCATGATTCAGGCAGAACTTTAAATGTTAATAACTTTGTAACGAAGCCTCCATCAACAAATTAGTATACTTGATTTTAGTCTTATTTTGGCCTCTACTATCGCTTATTAAAATTTTTGCTAGAGGTGGCCGAACACCCTGTATATAATTCTGGTTTGAACAAAATCCCAGACATCGAGGGAAAAATGTGGTCGATTTGGCATGGACTGACCCAGAAGGGAATGACATTGAAAGTTCCAATATAGTGTGAAAGTGAACATCAATCTTGAGGTAAGGTTGTATCTTCGTGCGTCTCTCGGATTTTTCTGTGGCTTTTAACTCGTTCTCCTTCCCAATCTCTAGAATGATGTAAAACCGTTGACAAAACTTTTCTGACATCGCTTTCGCTCAAAGCATTTTCAGTTGACGAAAAAGTTGATAGCAGCGATGCTGGAATAAAAGAATAATTTGATTAGATTTTTTCATAATTCAATTAATACAAATCTTATTGTTGCGTGTACTCTCGCGACCGGTAAAATTGGAGTGGCGCGAAAGGAACGCTTTCCGAAGAGTAAGTTATTACTATCGGAATAGTTGGAATAAATGAATAAAGTACTGAACGAGCGTAGTTGATTTTTTGACTGTGTAACGTGGAATGTCTATTTCAGGTCTGATGTCGGTATTTACATGGATGGTGGAATGTTCTTATTGGCTAATGTGTCGTGTTGTAGGAGTGTCGTTGGTTCTGAATGATTGGTGTAGTTGTTCTGTGTGGGTGTGGTTTGACTGTACTGACGGAAAGGGCAGGCTCTGGTGAGGAAGCCCTTTCCGGGGTTGGGACGGAGTTTTCTAGTAAATTTGAATGTTAGTAACAATTAAGTGAAAGCTAGCCAAGTGAAAGTGCGCGCACGTGCATTTCAGTTGTCTAGAAAACTCCGTCTTGGTTACCCTTGAGTAACAAAAGGCTGAGGGTCGTTTGCAGGCCCGGCCAACGGCTCGACCGAGGGCCTTGACTGTCGCCAACTAACCCTGCCATAAAGGCTAAATTGCGAGGTCCTGCTCACGTCGCAACATACCGGCCCCCTTGACCGATTACGGTCAACAAGTAAAGATTTTGCAGAAGATTATTTTACATGATGAACCTTAAAATTTAACTTATCTATATACTGTACAAAATTTGTTTGAGGCAGGTTGTAAGTCTGCATGTCTCACTGTGTAGGTGCGTGTATGTACGCGTGTGTGTGACTGCTGAGGTCTGTGAATATTTTATAAATGTTTAGAAAGTGTGTTATAATATTGCTGAGTGTAGCTTAAAGTTTAGTGTGTAGTTGTAACTATTTACAGAGTGTCTTGTGAATGTAACTTAACATCTAGTGACTCGAATATTTTAATTATATTTTTGTGTTTTTTTTATACATATATATACATTGTTTCGGTGTTGTATTAAGCCGAAGGTATTCTGGATTTGATAAATTAGTCCACCGGCAACGGCGATAACCTTTTGACAGATCTTTTATATTCGCCTGCTATGGTTTTTACCGTTGCGACGCGGGTGATGCTGTCGTCATCAGGGTGGACTGCGATGACGCGTCCCAGGGGCCAGCATATAGGCGGCACATTGTCTTCGTGCATGATAACCAGCGTGCCTTCCTTGACCTCGGTTGGGGTGTTGGTGTGCCATTTCCTGCGGACTGTCAAGTGGTGCAGATAATCTTTATACCAGCGCGTCCAGAAATGCTGCTTCATCTGCTGGACGTGCTGCCACATTGTTAGTCTGGATGTTGGAACATCCGTAACGTTCGACTCATTGATACTGGTGATCAAGTCGCCGATAAGGAAGCGACCGGGCGTAAGGGCGGTAAAATCGTTCGGATCGGATGTTAGTGGTATGAGTGGGCGAGAATTTAGTATGGCTTCAATTTCTGCGAGATATGTGGTCATGGTCTCGTATGTTAGCAGGGTTTTCCCGACGGATCTGAGTAAGTGGCGTTTCACCTGCTTGACCGCTGCCTCCCATAATCCACCAAAGTTGGGCGCGCGCGGGGGAATGAAATGCCACGTGATGTTATTATTGATAGCGTAGTGTTGTATGACGCTGTCGGTGATTAAGGCTCTGAAGGAGCTGTGCACTTCGTCTTCGCATTGTCCGAATAAATATCGGACGACTTTCCCCGTCTCGCGAAAAACCTTTTGAGGGCCGCCAAAAATGCATCTGTGGTCAGATCGCCGACCAATTCAAGGTGTACCGCCTTCGTCGAGATGCACACGAATACTGCTATGTATGCCTTTACGGTTTTGGTGTTGCGTACGCGCTTTTCCTTTATAAAAACTGGGCCGCAGTAATCGATACCAGCCCTTGAAAATGGACGGTTAAAAGTAATGCGGTCTTTGGGTAGGTTGCCCATTTGGTAGTTTGTTATTTTCGGGTTTGCCCGATAGCATGGTGTTTCGGCCGCGAAGCTACTATGCCCTCGTGCTCTGTAGTGCGCGGACCGTGCGTATTACACAGCTCCGTACTGTGTTCCTTTTCGAAGGACCACCCAAAATACTTTGGGAAAATACCGGTAACCTTGAAGCCCATTGCTTCAAGGAAGAGCCCGCTGCTCTTTTGATGACGCGTGAATTTTGGTATTCTCGCGGAGACTCTGCTCGAGGTTGTAAGGCTCGATCAAAAACGAATCTAATGCTAAGAAGTAAAACTACCCTTAACCTAAGCTCGGTTTCCCCTGCCAAGGTGACGAAAACGCGCAGCGCGAACCGGTGGGAGGATTGGTCAAGCCAATCCTCAAAGTTGTCACCTTGGCAGGGCGTTTCCTGCATTTTGCAACATTCCCGCCCACCCTGCTGTCCAGTGTCCAGGTAGACCGTGCAGGAGTGAGCGAGAACGCTGCATTATTATTAACATTGGGAATACCCAATGACCGCGAGACCCCGGTGGTCCGCAGCTGTGTGCCAGCGCGGGTTTACGATACGTCAATCGCTATTGAGGCAAGGAAGCTCCAAGGATTCCATGTCCCGTGTGGAGTTTGGAGTTTCCTTAATGGCCGTAACGTAATTTAGCAAGTAAAAATGTCTTGAAGGCCTAATCCTCAAAAATAACGGAGAAGTCACGTCCGTATCATAAACCTCGCGATGTTAAGGTTCCTTTAGAATCCTTAACACATGGTACGCAGGTACGAATACACCGTTTCACCGCTTGTATGCCATTAATTGGCCAATAGTTCTGCCGAACCGCGTTTAAGGTGCCTAAGACGCTTGCATGGAAGTGCCGCAGGTGCTCGTGGCGAATGATCAGGGCCGTGAGATGGTGTTTTGCCGGTATGAGGATTGGGTGCTTTGCATCGTATGTAGCATCGGATTTGATGATGCGACCCCCCACGCGCAAAATTCCCTTTTCGTCCAAATACGGGTTTAATGTTCGAAGTTTACCCTTGTATGAATGTGGTGTTTTGATTAGTGATTTGATGTCATCGGTAAATTCTGTTTGTTGAACGGATTTTAGGATTCTTTGCCGCGCAAGTTTCAACTCGTCTAAGCTAAGGGGTCCCGTTTGCCTTTGTTTAGTCTTTAAAATATGGTGAAATCGAAGGCAATATGCAATGGTACGTTCTAATCGCCCCAAGGCCGAAAATCTGTTTATGATTGTAATTGTAGGAGTGGCTGTAGCCAGGGACACTGGTATGGCGCTCCGGCACCTCGGCAGGTAACAACGCGTTAAACGGCCATTTGTCCTCTGCTTGTCGCAACCATTGAGGACTGGAAAACCAATTATTGATATTTCTTAATTCCGACGGCTCTACACCCCGCGATAAGCAATCAGCTGGATTGTCCTGCGACGGAACATGACGCCATTGACCCTCATCCGTTGATTGCTGGATTTCGCTCGCACGATTCGCTACGAATACCTTTAAGGTGTGAGGAGGGGTTTTTAGCCAGTGTGTTTAAATAACGCGTTAATTCGTTAATAAGAAACGGCGGTTAAATTCTCGCGTGATCTATAGAAAAAAGGGGACATTTCTTATACGGTGTTGTCCTCAGTGTTCGCGACATTCCAGAGCCTTCTCTGCGTCGTAACCTGCTTCGGGAGCAATACCGTGTAGAAAAAATCCAAATTTACCTTCGATAATAGTCACGCGATCGGCCCAGTAACGGTTCCATGAGAACCGGTGTTACTACGCCGAAATAACAGAGAGGATTCAAAATTAATACGAGACAGACAATTTCCCCTCTCGCGATCGCGGATAAGAGGGTCTGTCTCGGCAATCACTTGCTATCTGGTTCTCGACGAGTTCGCATCGTCCAAGCCGACCTCGTCCAACACCGCGATCACGATATACGAGCAATTAAATCCGTTTAATTGTATCGTTGCACCACAGAACCGAAACGGAACGAAATTAAGACTGTGGTAAATTCGAAAGAATTAACCTAGTCGGATTTCGTACCTCACGGTTTCGTGAGTTTAGTGATCGTTGTGTTAACAGAACCATTCTGGAATCGAACGAAGCATTGAAACAATTTACAGTTAACAACCGGTGGCTGACCATAATCGTTTGTGCACTTCAATAGTGTTCGATTATCGCCACCGTTGCGTCAATTGTTTCAAAGCATAAGCGATTACCCACATTAACAACCGGTGGCTGATAACAATCATCGTAACACTTAAATAGTGTTTGATTGTCACCACCGTTGTGTGGAAGGCACGTACCGCTGTAATCAGCTGTCGTGCAACGAGAACCGAGAAAACTTCTCGGTTTTCCTTGAATTTTTGTACGATTCAAACACTCTTATAGGGGCCTTTTGGCGCATACCCTGAGTGGGATCGTCGTTTCCTAGGATCGTAATTCAGTTTGAGTACCACCCCCATAGGGGCCATATTTGGCGTATTCCCTGGGTGCTCTCGGCTGAATTCGATTGGCTCGAACGTCGGTTGCGGATCACCAGTGTGTACGGACACTCGGTGTAGAGCGACGTTCAAAGGGCACCGTGGTGTAAGCACCTTAACCTTCGGACGCTTCTAGCGCAGTTAAGGGCTTGCATCACACCGGTCCCGTACGGACCAGTAAACGACGCTGAATCACGGAGTGGACAATTTCTGGAGCCTTACAACCTCCACCTGTTGTCACCTCCTGCAAAATTCAAGCCAGCAGCAGTGGGAAGATCGAGATTCAAATCTTGTCTTCCCCATCTGCAATTAAAAGTTTCCAGAACTGCAGTCGAACGTTTCTCGATCACACGAGAAACGTTCAAGAATACAGTCCACTAACACAGTTGCTTATCGCTGTGAAGGAATCCCGCTCCTGTTTATCATAAACAGAGAAAGGAGCGTGTGGATTGACGCGATTTTAAAATATAAATTTCTTCATTTTTTGTTTTATTTAATTTTGTTTTTTCTTTTAATTTGCAAAATTTTGAATAAGCGAAAGAAATTTACACGTGTACCATTCACTTTCCCCCACATTCCCACTCCCTCGTAATTCGGACACCTCGTTAAAGGGTGAGAGCGACAACAACTCGCACCTATTTTAACACAGTGCAACACAATCATTGAATCTGTCCAAAAAATTTTCTGTTTTGTTCTTATTTTGAGGGATTTTTCCGCGGCGCTAAATAACTTTGCAAGTAGTACCGCGGCACATAATTCTAGGCGCGGTAAAGATTGTACTTTTAGGGGTGCGACTCTACTTTTTGAGCAGACTAAATACGCGAAGTGATGTCCGAATGTGTTAGTGGAACGCATGTATATACAGGCCCCGTACGCTTTCTCACTGGCATCGCAGAACCCGTGTAGTTCCAACTCGATGTGCTTATCGCAGATGATTCTGCGCGGTATTGACAATTCCCGGATGTTTTTCAATTGCGATTCAAAAACTTTCCATTCGGTATGTAACGTTTCTGGAATGGATTCATCCCAGTTCACGCCTACTTACCAGAGCTTTTGCATCAATATTTTGGCCTTGACGATAATGGGCCCCAACAAACCTAACGGGTCGAAAAGTTGAGCCACGCGTGACAGTATGGCGCGCTTTGTTACCTGCCTAAGGGGCTCATGCCTTTTCACCGTATAACCGAGCGTGTCGTGTACCTGGCTCCAGTACAGACCAAGCGTTTTTCTAAATTCGTCCGCAATTATGTTTGTGCAGTCGCTTTCATTGTAAGCAGTTACGGATTGTAGCAGTTTTACATTGTTTGACGACCATTGTCTTAATTCGAAGCCACCCTTTTTTGTTAACTCGATTAGCTGGTCGCGAACTAGCGTAGCCTCCTCTACCGTGTCTGCTCCCGTTAAAAGGTCGTCGACGTAAAAATCAGATTTCAGTACAGTTGCTGCGCGGGGGAACTGGGCGCCTGCATCATCCGCTAATTGGTGAAGTGATTTGATGGCCAGGTAGGATGCAGACGCGGTGCCGTAGGTTACCGTATTTAGCACGTAGGTGGACATGGGGTCATTTGGATTCTCGCGCCAAAGTATCTTGTGGAAATGCCGATCTTCCGGAGCTAATTTTATTTGGCGGTACATTTTGGCTATGTCGGCGGTTAAAACGTACTTATGTACTCGGAATCTGGTAACTATTGCGAATAGGTCTTCTTGTATGGTGGGACCGATCATTAGCGCGTCGTTTAAGGATACACCCGTGGATGATTTCGCGGATGCATCGAACACCACTCTAATTTTAGAAGTCACGCTATCTTCCTTGTGCACCGCATGATGCGGAAGATAGTAGCCATTAAATTTAGAACAGAATTTAAGCGGAGTCATGTGTCCCAAGCTCTCGTATTCGCTCATGAAGTTAATGTATTGCTCGCGTGCTACGGGATTACGCTGAAGGGCCTTTTCCAGGGATAAAAATCGCTTCATAGCTGTGGCATAGGATTCGCCCAATTGCTCGATTTTGCTGTTACACGGCAATCTGACGATGTATCGTCCAGATGCCGAGTCGCGACGCGTGTTAATGGAATAATGCTCTTGGCATGCTTGTTCTTCTTTCGAAAGTAATTTTTCTCGAGGAGTTTCCTCGAGCTCCCAAAATCTGGCCAATTGTTCATCTAGCGAGTTTATTGCCAGATTACAAACTACCGCCTTGGAATTTTTATGGCTAGGGGTTTCACCAACAACTAGCCACCCTAGTAATGTTTTACGTAGCATGACTGTTGGTTGTGCCAATTTAATTTGGCCTACGCTAAGTAGGTGCCAGAATAATTGTGCCCCTAACAGGCCGTCGACGGTTGTGGGTTTATGGAAACTCGGATCGGCCAGCGGTATGTTTTTGGGTAGTTCTAGTGCTTGTATATTTATGGCGTCGTGTGGTAAAGGTAGGGTAATTTGCTTAGCAATTAATAATTTTAACTGGGCGTTGAAATTAGTAGTGCGCGACTGTATACGAGCTGTTATGTATTCCGTTATTTCCGATTGCATGTTATTCATACCGGTGACCGGAATTTGAGTTTGAGAGAAGGGCAGATTGAGTCTCTTGGCAAATTGTCGCGTTATAAAATTTGATTGTGCGCAGGAGTCCAGGGGAACTCGGCAGCGATGCGGTTGTCGATTCTCATCTATAATTTCGATGACGGCAGTGGATAATATGACGCGACTTTCTATGGCGTGATTTAAGCAAGCGACATTGACGCGACTTGCAGAAGGTTGAGGTTCTACCGGTGTGTCGGTGTGTAAGAAGGTGTTATGTTTTTTGTGGCATACCTTACAACCACTGCTGTTGCATGTAGCTGCAGTATGCCCCTTCTTTAAACAATTGGAACAAAGCCGTTTATCTGAAGCAATTTTTATCCGCTGGGATACCGGAGCCGTGCAGAATGCGTCGCACGCGAAAATCGCGTGAGGTCCGGTGCACAAGGGACAGCTGACTTGTGTCGTCACATGCACCTTTTGGGTCGTATAATTATTATTGTTTACGGGCCGCGACGCGAATTGGTGTTGTACGTTTTGGGTGGGCCGCGGCGCGAATTGATGCTGTGGTGGTCGTGCTTTGAAAACGTCCGCCTGACGCGTACTAAACGCCGGACCCGACGGCTCGATATCTTGGCATCGATTGTGCAAACATTTGCATAGCACGTCGAGACTAGAGAACGAGTTGTCGCGCGTGTGCTCCTTCCATCTCAGGTTCGTTTCCTGATCTAAACGCGATAGGCACATGAAAATTAAAAGCGTGTCGGCAGACGGCTGTTTTAGTGTTTTGAGCGCTCGATAATGCGATTCCAAATCTGTTAAGAATGGTCTCAGATTGCTATGCGTTACTCTCGTAAGGTGCGGTAAATTGAACAAGGCGCGTACGTGGTTGGTTACGATTACCGCGGGCTTATTGTAACGGTCCTCTAGTAGAGACCATGCCGGCTGATAGTTCGCGGCTGAATTTTCTAGTGAGTCTATAACGCGCGACGCCTCATCACGCAAACATGACCGTAAATACATTAATTTTTTGCATTCACTCAAACGGAGGTTTTCGTGCACGGCGGATTTGAATTGATCGGCGAATCCGGGCCATTCTTCATATTGTCCACTGAATTGTGGAAGATGCAATTTTGGCAAACTAATCTCGTTTTCCAGCGCTTCTAAGCTGGCTGGCGTAATGTTAATACCGCGTTCATGACCTAAATGTTGTGCGGCGGATGCTTGTGCCGCTTGCAATAATTTTTGCGCACGAGAAATGTATGTCAGATACGCGTTTTTTATCTCGAGACACTCTTTCATTGATTCTCCCGTTTCGTCCGCGGCATCTAATTCGCCTTGGTTTTTAGAAAATGACGCGAATTCCGTTGCCAGATCAGCTAATCTATTTTTAATTTCCACGTCGTGGCTTTCGGGTTGGCAGTTGTCAAGGGCTTCTTTAAACATTAGCAGTTCGAGTTTAAACGCTGCGCGTTTTAATTTTAATGCCCGCATGCGTTCTTCCGCGGTTGGAGCCATGACGCTATATATTATTTGGGAATGGAACGAAAGGACGACGCACTTGATCGCAGTAAAATTGAGCGTACGTTACCGTTCCGTTGTTTTCCCAGGAAGATCTGCTACTGCGGCTGGTGATGCCGCTGCGTTGACTCGTTGAGTCTGGGCCTTTCTGCTTGGCAGCTCTCAGCGACGTCGATGTATCGGCTGTTGGTGCAGCGGTCCAACGATGCTCGTTCTGCCGGTGTCCTTGCTGGTTGAAGACGTTCGACGTTGATTCCAACGTGGTTTTTCGATACAATGTTGTATACTGTTGTGGCGAGTGCTGAGAGTTGGCGTATGTTTCTCAAGCGTATGTCTGGATGCAGATGCAGGATGGATTGATGTTTCCACAGCTGCTCGATCCGGCTCGAAGGACCAAAATGTTGCGTGGACTCTCGCGACCGGTAAAATTGGAGTGGCGCGAAAGGAACGCTTTTCGAAGAGTAAGTTACTACTATCGGAATAGTTGGAATAAATGAATAAAGTACTGAACGAGCGTAGTTGACCTTTTTGACTGTGTAACGTGGAATGTCTATTTCAGGTCTGATGTCGGTATTTACATGGATGGTGGAATGTTCTTATTGGCTAATGTGTCGTGTTGTAGGAGTGTCGTTGGTTCTGAATGATTGGTGTAGTTGTTCTGTGTGGGTGTGGTTTGACTGTACTGGCGGAAAGGGCAGGCTCTGGTGAGGAAGCCCTTTCCGGGGTTGGGACGGAGTTTTCTAGTAAATTTGAATGTTAGTAACAATTAAGTGAAAGCTAGCCAAGTGAAAGTGCGCGCACGTGCATTTCAGTTGTCTAGAAAACTCCGTCTTGGTTACCCTTGAGTAACAAAAGGCTGAGGGTCGTTTGCAGGCCCGGCCAACGGCTCGACCGAGGGCCTTGACTGTCGCCAACTAACCCTGCCATAAAGGCTAAATTGCGAGGTCCTGCTTGCGTCGCAACACTTATAAATGGTAAATAGAAAAATACCTTTGACAACATTATAAAGATTTGTATTCACAAAAATGAATAATTTTCCTTCGGATGGTTTCACGGGGTTAAATTTCAGGGCAAGATCTCGTGACAAGCAGAATCTCAGTATCTCGCCCGCATTTCGGACGATTGTTGCTCGTTTGTTGAAATGATTTATGAATTTTTGTGCCTGCAATAAATGTTATGATGGAATTATAATACTTGTTTTACATACGTAATAGATAAATATATAAAGACGGAAAAATAGAACAATTTAATATAAAAGTTTACCAATTTTTGGCGAAAATCTAGATCTGTTTTTAGATTGTTGTCGAACTCTTGAAATTCTTCTTTGGTATTGCAGGTGTTACGTATGCCGAACGTTTCGTTCCCCAATTTTTCTATACCACTTGCGTGCATTAGGAAAACGCCCTGCTACTTATCTACCCTTTGGAATGTAGAGTCAGTTCCCACGAAATGCAGCTGCTCGGTGACTAACGAAGTTCGGAGATTACCAAATATGGTAATGTCTAATGTGCATCCGAATCCTCCCCCACAGATTTTTGGGTATATAAACCCCTTCGTTTCCTTACTCGGGGGATCAGAATCGTACAGTTACGTTTAGAGTCAACATCACGTCTCGTTACGCTGTCCACGGTTCTGACAGTCAGTTGCATTTCGTGAGATCGGGCTACAGTACCCTTTCGTATCAATTTTAAACCATATAGAATCCGTGAACCGGTATAAATTCTATTACGGCCTCTATTGTCAACCGACTTACCCCCGCATCGCCAGTGCGTCAACACCGTGCAAAAATCATTCTTAGGTAATTATAATCATTCTTACAACGCGACATAACTGACACAAGACACTTGTATCTTATTTGTTTGTTAAGAATATATCTAGTTTCATTATTAAATCAGAGTTACTTATCTTCTTTAACCCATCATTATATAAAGCGATTATTGTTAGTTAAACGTTCCCACAATAATATAACCTTACCGCTCGGGTTATATTATATTTAATAATTGAAGTTACGAGGTCAATTAACATATCCTTAATCCAAATACAAATTCTTACAACCTAGTGGCTCCTCGATTACGCATCGAGTTCGTCCACGCAATCTAATACCATCCTAGCGGCTCCCCTGCTTACGCACCAGGGTTCGTCCGCATCCTACAGCTCCCTGATTACGCATCAGGTTCGTCTGTGATTTATCCAACCTCCCAGCAGCTCCTCGATTACGCATCGAGTTCGTCTGCGTTTGTTCCAACCTCCTAGCAGCTCCCCGATTTCGCATTGGGTTCGTCTGCGTCGTTATCAACCATCCTAGCTGCTCCCCGATCTTGCATCGGGTTCGTCCGTGCACCTCACTAACAAATTGATACCATATTCCATACTCTCTCTTGCACTCGCAGGCCACGCGCGCTGCACGGCCCTGGCTCGTAACACAGGGAAGCAATAATTTCCAATTCTGTTCAAAATCAGAATTTACATCACAGTTCACTACTGTTGTTTTTTCTAATTGCTGGATCGCCAGTTTGAGCTCAACCACTTGGCTACCCAGTTGGCTCATTCGTGTTAATAACATTTGATATTGCTTCTCTCCGGTGCAGTTTAAATCTACAATAAATTTTATGGTTGTAAAAATTACGTTAAAGTATTGTTGGACGGACGAGAAATTTGTTGCTTTCAATCATTTCGATTTATCTAACAGTTTATCATAATTGCCTTTTAATGAATTTTTCATTTGGTCCTGCAATGCGGTACATGACGAACACGATGATTGTTGAGGCTGAGTTGTTACCAAAGGCATTTTTTCAGTTACTGGTAATTCGCCCATTTTAAAATTGAAGTCAGGATCACTCTCTGAGCTTTCCGAAATTGGTGGTGTAATAATTTTCTGTCTCTTCCCGCCTTCACTGGTTGAATTGTTTTTGCCTTTCTTCCCATGTGCCGTAATCTTCCTTTCATTTGTATCGATAATTGATGACTCATCACTACTGTCATCTTCGAAATTATCCGAAATTGGTGGTGTAACTTTTTGTCGCTTCCCGCCTTTACTGGTTGAATTGTTTTCGTCTTTCTTTCCATGTCCTGTAATCTTCCTTTTAGTTGTATCTTTTGTTGACTCCTTACTCATCTCGACGACGCACAATTAATATAAATGAAGAGCGAAGAACGAACGGCCGCTTAGTTCAGTTTGTTTACGTTGGAAACAAAACAAAACCCGGCCGAAGCGCACGATGCCGCGACGCAATAATACAGTGTTTTAGGTAAATTAGGATAAGGATGTGTCCTTAATATGTTCATCAATACTTACAACCGAGTATGTGGTATTGGTGGATCCATGAGAGTCCATTGACGAAGCTCTTCTATGTCATTAAAGCCACAAATCTCTTGAACATTCTCTGCAGCCTCTACGCTTGTATTCTCTGTATGTTCATCTCTACTGTTATGTCCTGCAGCCTCTCTTGTCTCGTCTTCCTCTGATGACTCAATGTCATCATTAATTATCTGTGGTATATTTGTATTGACTTCCGAGACTTCTGCAACATCCGACTCAAAATTTTCTGAATTTACACTCCCACGTTCTTCATAGATTCTTGATCCACTGTTTTTGGACATCACTATTGTATCTGCTTCAGAATTTATAAATTCTGGGCATTGCTGATCACTTAATTTACGCCGCTTACGAAATCGTTGAACTCTGAGACGTGTGAGTTCACGAGTTTTCAGATCTCGCATATCATCCGACATCGCAGAGGAATTCTAATAATTATATATAAATAATCGTAAAAACTCTCTTACGGCAACCTAACCTCTACACGCTAGCTTGCGTACGTCTGACACTGCGAGAAGCTGAACTGCAATAGTTTGAGAGGCAAATGTTTAAGGAGGAATGCCCAACGTAGGCCTGCGCTCGGCCATCCCCATTTGCGCCCCGTATGACAACTATTAGGAATGCCCAACTTAGGCGTGCGCTCGGCCATCTTTGTTTGTGCCCCGTATGGCAACTGTAGCGGCCATTGTATAGCCACTACGCCCTTGCCAGAGTATGAATGGGAATGGAATGTAAGGATAGTTTTAAGCTTTCTATTTTTCCATTTTCCCAGGGTCTCGTGCGAGCATGGTCGTCCTGTTAAACACTTGGCGACCAGAGCCGTGCGAGGCGTCTGTTTTCCCTCAAGGTTTCGCCTGGGCCTCGGACCACCCTGATCCGGGCCCGGCGAGCCTCTTGACTTTTATGACTCTCTTTCGCTAAACTTGTCCTACACTGAGTATTTTCCAGTTTCGTTTTTCCGTCTTTCTGTCCTGTCTCTTTTTCTCTACCTTTGCTATTAGGGTAAGAAATTGTATATATTTAGGGGACGTGAGAAGAAAGACGCCCAGTCTATTTTAGACCCGAGTCTGGCTAAGACGTCGCGCGTTTGCGAAGCCAGTTTTAATAACTTTGACCTACGTGTGGCTACACCCCCGACACCCGCGAAATAAACTATTTAATAATTGTTGGGGTAGATTGAGGGTTGTCACTTGAACCTCCAGCCCCCTCAGCAACTATTAGGAATGCTCAACGTAGGCGTGCATCATTCTTTCCGGATTACGGCCTAATGAGGTAACAATTAGGCTTGCCGCAATTTAGGCGTACCCCATCATTTCCGCATTAGGCCCACATTTATGTTTAGGCATGCCTAACTGAAATTCTAGTCGGGTATGTTCTTCATGAACCATCTACGCTTACTGTCATGTGCGAAGAAAGTCAGAACCTTTTGGAGGATGTTGTTCTCGAAAAGAGTGGAATTATACATCTCCAACCTCGCTGTAAAGGATGTACCAATTTATTTGTGATCGAAGCTACACACGAGACTAGCAAGAATGCAACTTTTTATATTTCCCTGATAATGACTGTTGTATTTTAACGCCTCGTCCAGAAATAATCGAAGCAGCAACCCTAAAGTCAATACATCTTATGAACATCAACCTCACAGACCTCAAATATGCTGATAAAAAGCTAAACGAATTCGACGAAATTATTACGAAACAAATAAATCAACCGTTCATAATTACACATACCAAGTGGCACACAATCACTCTTGGAATAATTATTGTTCTTTTGGTATTATTTATTGTTTAAATATCGCGTTAATTCGAAGTATTCAAGAATAGTAGAATATAATTCTACTAAGTTGGACAAAGACAAACTCAAATTCGTCTACAGCGCCGCTAGTCGAAGATTCTCCCCTCCGAATTCGACTATCCGCGCTAGATCGTCACTCTTAATTTGGAACCGGCAGTGAGCAGATGGGCATACGATCCCGCTCTCCCGTAATTTCCAAGACTTCCGATTAGTTCAGAGTTACTCGAACTTTCGGAGAAATTATAAACGTGGAAAGGAAGTTCAATACGAAAACGGATTGGCAATTCATCCGGTACCGTCAATACTTCCACACCCGTTTTTTAATTTCAACAAAAGGAGTTGGAAACGCGAGGAAGTTCTAGACGAAAACGGATTGGAAAACCATCTGGTACCGTCAATACTTCCGCAGCCGTTTACCAATTAAACAGATCAGGTCGGAACACGACCTGATCCAAAGACTGTAAAGATCTCGTAGATTATTATCCGAGATTTCGATTTCAGCAGTGGGTACGATCCACCTCAGTCTGAATACAGACACGTATCGCTGCAATTAGAGGTCGTGTCCGAGGTATTCAGCAGTGGCTACGATCCACCTCAGTCTGAAAAAGACACGTATCGTTGCAATCAGAGGTCGTGTCCGAGGTATCGAGGTTGACTCTCGAACCTCCCTTGACTGTCGAACGGCTTGAAACCCACAGTCCAGGGGTGTATAAAATACCCTGGGTGGATTTGCCGTCTTCCAGTCGAAGCGTGGGACAATTTTAACTCCCAGCTTACGGCGAACCGCAAGAACACGCCCAAAGATCGCCAGTCTAGTACGGTCGCTGCGCGTAGGACGTTGATTCATAAAGCAACGTGGTGCCAGGCCCAATAGTAAGTCGACCCAAGGGCGCCGTTGGCAAACCTGCACCACACCGTGCCCGTACGCACGTACGAAGACGGTAAAGGGCCGAGGACCGGGTGACGGCTGGAGCTTTACAACCTCTATCGGTTACACTCTCCTACGACAGTCGAGGAAGAAGTGAGATTGAATCTCGCCTTCCCAAAACTGCAATCAAATGTTTCCTGGTTTAAAGGAAACGCACACAAACATATACAGTCTACTAGTTTAGCTGCGTAACGCGGCGGCTGAGTTTCCCGCTCCTGAGTGCGACAAGCACAACCAGGAACGCGTGAACATTAAAACGAGATGGATAGAGTGACTAACGTGTATTTACGCCTAGTTCCGTCTCTTTTGTTTCAGAACAGCGTGACGCGAGCAGCCGCCAGACGCCGGCCAGAGGTCCGGTTTTTTTTTTCATTTATCGCGCGTAAGACCCGCTGTAGCAAATTAAATTAATAAACGGTTTCGTCGACAATTCTACGAAGCGAAAATAAATCTAACGTGCAATCATTACTTTTCCAACGTCCTATTTCCTCGTGATCCAGACCCCCGTTAGACAAGGTTCTCAAATAAATATTTGAGCCCTCCAGATTCTAACATTTATACTTCTTAAATGTTCTCGAAGCAACGGATGACTTCATTGGTTACAACGTCTATACTGTGCGACCACGGATCCAAGGCATGGAGGAACTGACCCACCATTAATAAAAAATTTCGTCAACTGCATCTTCGATTCATCGCCATCAACGAATCTACCAACCACGTCAATCAATGAGATAGTTACCTATCAACCCAGACGGAACTCACCAGTTACCAGTACTTCAGTTCCTGAAATATCAGAAGATGAAGAAACCAACCCTATAGCTCGAGTTCAAACGTGACAAAGGTTTCGTAACTCTCTAAAAATAAAAGGGGAAAGGGAAATCTGATATATTATTGATATGTTATGTTAATGTACACCTTAATACCCTCATATATAGAATACGTATAATATTAACTTATCAGAAATTATAATTTATATATTATTCATATGACTATAATATATATATTATTTCTATAACTATAATTTATACATATACATATATATATTCATATATATTTAGCTATAAAATAGATGTATAGTAATAACCTATAATTCTCGTTGACATTTGTTATGATATTGTATTATACACGCATTAAGTTAGAATAGAAACTCAACGTGTTCGTGTCCTGCTCAATTCTTCATCACTTGGCAGATCTAATGTATTGAAATATTGTGCATGTCTCAATTGGTCGAGAATGTGTTCTATGTTGGGGAGTGGATAAACGTCATCTATTGTACTTTTTTTAAATTTTCTATAGTCTATCACTATGCGCCATTTCCGTTCGCCTGACGCATCCATTTTTTGGGGGGACGACCCAGAGAGGACTGGATCAAGGGCTGGTAGAAGGTTTAATTATGCCTTGACACAATATTTTTTCAATTTGTTTGTCTACTTCGGTTTTGTGAATTTGTGGATAACGGTAGGTTTTTACTTGGATTGGAGTTTTACCGGTCATGGGAATCGTGTGGGAGATTGCTGTAGTTCGAGTTAGCAAATCAGTAGGAAAATGAAATATATCGTTGAATTCTTCACAGATCTTTGTTACTGATTGACGCTCTTCAATGTTTAAATGATCAAGATGTAAGTGAAACGTACCGTCGTGGCGGTACTGCCCAGGTATCCGCGTGAATTTTCTTTTAAAACCCTGAGGGATTGTAAGGCCCTCTTAACCGTCGTGGTACGCAAGCTACTAGACCGTCGCTCGCCAAAATAATATTGAGCGACTAGTTTTATTGTGCCGGAAGCTGTTTTCTGCGATTACTTCTAATTTTTAGCGACGCGTGTTTCACGAGACGATTGAACACTGTTTTGACTGCTATTTCTTCGAGGTTCGAATTACGTGTTTTCTTCGAAGAACGAGTAACGAGTTGTTCACGAGACGATTGAACTGTTGCGTTTTCTTCGAAGAACGAATCACGAGTTGTTGACGAGACGATTGAACTGAAGATTTCGAACCGTTTTGTTTGACTTTTCGGCGATGAGTGTCGAAGTGTCCGGAGCCCGTTTCCTCCTCGGCTCGAACCCCGTCTTTTTCCGTTTATTGATTGGCCATCGACTTGGGGGAGGAGGATCGATTTTCCTGCCCCGTTGGCCAGGAAACTCCTCCCTCACCCGATCGTAGTGGAGGAAGAGTCCCAGGTTTCCTCCCCAAGTCGAAGGCCCCGTTAATTTTACCGAGGAAAAAACGGGACTCCGGATTACGCGTAGCTGCACGTGCGTTGCAGACGTTTTACGGCTGCATTGTTCCACGAGTTGGCGATGGTCGTTGTAGAGGGCCGTGCCACCCGCGGAGCTGACCGGACGGAACAGTAAGTTTTCATTTAGTACGCGCAGTTTCTGATTTTCTTCATTTTCCTTTTGATTTGTAGTGAGATTGTAAATGTGACAGTAGTTTGGGATTGGTTCAATAAACAATGCTCTATTGTTGCAATGGACTTTTACAATCGCGCTAGGTAACAGAAGCGAATTTTCTTCGTTTAACTGTTGCGATGTTATTATGCCTTCTTCTATACAGCGAGGATTTATTAATGTAATGAGAACCACGGTTTCTGTTCGTGGGTTGATGAGTATTGCCGACATGTGTTTTTGTGGGGTATTGCGAAGTAATGGAATAGAAAATAGTATGGACTGGAATGGGATGGAAGGGATTGAATAATCAATCTTAGCATGAGTACGAAGGAAATCATCGTCTAACAGTCCGTCGAAAAGAATGTTAGCATGAACGCCGAGTACTTGAAAACTACCAAAGATACTTTTTTTATGAACCTTTAATTAAATTTTTGTTTCGCCTAATGTCTGGATTGGAACATCGGGTGCGATATCGTTTTTACTTTTAGACATAACTCCTGTAAGGAAGCACGCTGCAAGCGGGTTAAGGGAATTTTTGGATGACGCAAAAAATCATTTATTCGTGCTAAAATCACTCGGTGAGCCAGTTGATAAGTGGAACACACTGATTGTTCCGATGCTAGCCAGGAAATTAGACATAGTCTCGGTTAGGGAATGGGAGAAAGGAATCACGACACCGGAGTCGATCAATTTTAGACATTTCGCGGAGTTCTTAGAGGAAAGGGCGCGATACCTCGACAATGTCAGTATTGCTGCACCGGCAGCAGCAGAAAGGGTCGAACGGCGACCGCCCGGAGCAGGTAGCCGGTGGCCGAATAAGGTAACGGCGCACGATGCCAATATGTACGCGCACTGCCCGGCATGCCCAGGTAACCATGCGCTACATAAATGTTCCAAATTTCGGGAATTAACCCTGGCAGAGAAACGGGAATTAGTTCAGACCGCGCGACGATGTTACAATTGTTTAGAAGCAACCCATCTGGTACAGGACTGCACACGGCAAAACTGTAATCGGTGTGGTAGAAAGCACCACACGCTATTGCATCGCGAAGACCCAAACCCAGTTCACACTGCAAACATCGGTATCACAGAATCACCTAGTCGGTCATCAACCACTTGCGTTTCAAATATCGCGAGCGATCAGAGAGACTACACCCTATTAACAACAGCGGTCGTATACGTAAGGGATAGTCGCGGGCAGAAACATGAATGTCGGACCTTATTAGATTCCGGGTCGCAGGCAAACTTCGTTACTCGCGACTTTTGCAAAAAATTAGGTGTAATTCCGACTCCAGTCCAAGCGACGGTCGCAGGGCTGGGCCAAATTCCAAATTCGGTCAAGGGAAGGGTCGCGGTCAAAATCTTCTCCCGATGCAATAGTTTCCGTACGGAGTTATCGTGCCTGGCTATAGAGACCATAACAGAAGACATGCCTAACGTTCCCATCAATAGGAAAAATATTCGAACACTGTCAAACATAGCTATGGCGGACCCGTATTTTGATACTTCAAAAAGGGTTGACTTGCTAATCGGGGCAGGTTTGTTTTGGAGGCTATTGTGTATCAGTCAACAGAAAACCTCTGCTCAGCTAGTATGGCAGAAAACCCAGCTCGGATGGGTACTCGGGGGAAAACTGACCTGGCCGACGGTGAGTGAGTCAGGGGTAGTTCAATGCAACTCGTCACGAATAACGAGCTCGCGAGTAAGGTAGAAGAATTTTGGAAGGTCGAAAGCCTTGAAACGCGGAAACCGGACATAGATAATCGCGAAATTCACTTTGCGGCTACCACACGTAGAGATAAACACGGACGGTACATTGTACGGATACCATTCAAGGACACGGTTAGCAGATTAGGGAATTCCCGGGAACAAGCCGAACGGCGGCTATATTCTTTAGAAAAAAGGTTAAGCAAACAACCGAGTTTGCGAGCAGAATACATTCAGTTCATGGAGGATTATGAAAAATTCGGACATATGTCGCGCGTGCCTATATCCGAAAATTGCAACGAAGTGTCATATTACCTGCCGCACTACGCGGTCATAAAGGAGACCAGCACAACCACCAAGGTTAGGGTCGTGTTCGATGGGTCGGCGAAAACTTCCTCGGGCCTTTCATTAAATGATACGCAGTACGTAGGACCCACCGTCCAAAATGAATTATTTTCGATTTTAGTGAGGTTCCGACAACACCGGCACATTCTTTCCGCGGCTATTGAGAAAATGTACCGGTAAATTTTGATTGATTCAAAGGATAGGCGGTTGCAAAAAATTTTATGGCGTTCCAGTCCAACCTCTCCAGTAACAACTTTTGAGTTAAATACTGTCACTTACGGGACAGCATCTGCACCATTTCTGGCAACGCGAGTCTTACGGCAAGTTGGACTTGACTGTGCACAAACATATCCAATTATCAGTAAAATAATTATTAATGATTTTTATGTGGACGATTTGTTGACTGGAACGCAAACAATCACCGAGGCGATAAGGATTAAAAAAGAACTTTCCGCGATTTTAGCTCAGGCGGGCTTTCAATTACGGAAATGGGCAACAAACTGGGTCCATTTTACGGTCAGAAGCAGGTACACCGACCGATAAGGAGTTTCATACGGACAAGGATCCAAAGACACTCGGTCTGTTATGGTCTCCTGCAGACGATAGGCTTAGATTCTTCGTTACAGAAAGCATGCATAAACGGGTTACAAAAAGGACGATCTTGTCAGAAATTGCTCAAATCTTTGATCCGTTGGGTTTAATCGGGCCGGTAATCGTACGGGCAAAAATTATAATGCAAAAATTATGGCAAGGGCAAACGGGGTGGGACGAAGCAGTTTCCCAAGAATTGCATACGCAATGGGCAGAATACCGCAATGAATTAAGACAGGTAACTACCCTACAAATTCCGCGATGCGTAGTAGGAAAACGGTCTGTTCGCGTCAAACTACACGGGTTTGCGGACGCCTCGGAAAAGGCTTACAGTGCCTGCGTTTACCTGCGGTCCCAGGGTACGTCAGGTAGATGGGAGTCAAGGTTAGTGTGCGCAAAATCCAGGGTCGCGCCTTTAAAATCCATATCTTTGCCGCGATTAGAGCTTTGCGGGACACTGTTGTTATCGCAATTAATGAACAAGGTCAGGTTGTCACTCACGTTACGGATTAACGAAGTGGTTTATTGGTCAGACTCTACGATCGCCTTGGCTTGGATACAAGGTCCATCAAGTCGATGGAAAACGTTCGTAGCCAATAGGGTTACAGAAATTAATGATTTAACAAGCGGACATCAATGGCACCACGTTAGATCTCAGGACAACCCTGCAGATCTGATTTCTCGCGGAACGACTCCCACATCATTGGCAGCCACTGATCTTTGGTGGTCAGGTCCATCTTGGTTGTCAATGAATCGGGAACATTGGCCCCAGTCGGTGATCGAAAAAATTGTAATTCCGGAAGAGAAAGGGGTCATTTCAACAGTAGCGACAGCTATGACCACAGATAGCAGCATATTTACAAGGGTATCCGGGTATCTACGACTGCTCCGGGTTACTGCATACTGCCTACGAATCGCAGATAAGGCACGGGAAAGACGCGAACATACGGCATTACACAAGGACTTCATCCTCACGGCAGGCGAATTAGTTAGAGCGCGGAACGCTCTCATTCGGCTTGCACAACACGAATGTTTTCGAACGGAACTTCATAGTTTGCAAAGGAAGGAATCGGTCCCGAAATCGAGCAAGTTATTAGAGCTCAATCCCTTCCTGGATAGCGTCGGGCTAATCAGGGTGGGCGGAAGATTATCGAATGCCCCACTACCGTACTCCCAAAAACACCCCATTGTATTGCCGTCAAGCCACCCACTGACAGATGCAATAATTAACAACGAACACGTAAGCTTACTGCACGCGGGCAGTGAGCATGTCACAGCATCGTTACGCCAAAAATATTGGCCACTGTCGTGTAGGCAAAATGTTCGGCGGATTGTACGTAGGTGCATCAAGTGCTTTAAGGCGCGCCCCCAGGTAGCTCAGTATATGATGGGAAATCTACCTGCGGCGCGCGTGACACCTGCCCGGCCATTCGATACCTGCGGCATCGATTACGCAGGCCCTTTCTTGACAAAGGAAAGAACGCGGAGCAAGGTGCTCACGAAGGCGTATTTATGCCTCTTTGTATGCTTTGCGACCAAAGCAATTCACCTCGAATTAGCAACTGACCTCAGCACAGTAGCATTTTTGAACTGCTTTCGCCGGTTTATAGCACGTCGAGGACGATGTCGATGCATTGTCACCGACAACGGAACAAATTTTATAGGGGCGCGAAATCAGTTACGCGATCTACGCATACTCTTAAATACTTCGGAACATAAAACACGGGTGGCGGACATGCTCAGCAAGGAGCAGATTGAGTGGCGTCTAATTCCTCCACACGCGCCGCATTTTGGAGGCTTATGGGAGAGTGGTGTAAAATCTGCGAAATACCACCTCAAGCGCGTCATCGGGACGCAAGCACTAACGTTCGAAGAATTGTATACGGTAACCACGCAAGTCGAAGCGTGTCTGAACTCCAGACCTCTTTGTCCCATGTCATCCGATCCTTCCGATCTGACCCCCCTAACTCCCGGCCATTTCCTGATCGGCGATGCACTAATGGCACTCCCAGAGCTTGATCTTACGGAGATCAAGCAAAATCGTCTGACCCGATGCCAATTAACGCAACAGCTGTTCCAGCATTTTTGGAAACGTTGGCAGAAAGAGTATCTGCATCAATTGCAGCAGCGCACCAAGTGGCATTCGCCTCCGGCGACCAAACTGACGCCCGGCACTATGGTCCTCATCAAGGAAGACCATCTACCACCCCTTAGTTGGAGTCTGGGTAGGAACGGATGGCGGGACACGAGTTGCATCGGTCAAAACTGCCCGAGGGAATATTTAAGAGACCGGTTATCAAACTTTGCCTCCTACCCATAGAGGAGACCGAACTTCACAGGACATCGGGCAGACGTACAAGCCACACACACTAATGTATATAGTATGATAGTAATAGTTTATATATCACGTAGCATGTAATGATAATATATTGTACATAAGGATTTGAATTAAGGTCTACGCTCGCGCAATCAGCAAGGGTTTCCAGTAGCAGGGATGTTGAACGCGGAACGTTCAAGGTGGGCGGAATGTTACGGATTCTAAAGGAACCTTAACATCGCGAGGTTTATGATACGGACGTGACTTCTCCGCTATTTTTGAGGATTAGGCCTCCGAGACATTTTTTCTTGCTAAATTACGTTACGGTTATTAAGGAAACTCCAAACTCCACACGGGACATGGAATCCTTGGAGCTTCCTTGCCTCAATAGCGATTGACGTATCGTAAACCCACGGGAGCGCACATCTGCAGACCACCGGGGTCTTGGGGGCTTTCGCTTTCCCAAATTGTTTATAAAAAGGGCAACGTTCTCGCTCACTCCTGCATGGTGTACCTGGAACACAGTAATCTGTGTGATACGCACGGTCCGCGCAGTACATAGCAAGAGGGCATAGTCCTTCGCGGCCGAAACAAATAGTGTGTTCCATGTATGCCATGGTATCATGAGATGATTCCTACGTCGGCTATAGGTCCTACGCTGATTCCAATTTCCAAATATTTGCTGCCCATGGATGTTAATGCGTATCTTCTGACCATGACACGCGATGGTTGGCGCGGCTTAAAAAGCATAATCATGAAAATTACCTTTGTTTCATGAAAAACATAAATAAAAAATTATGAAAGGTTACCTGTTAAATGTATTCTCCTTGCATGGAGATACACCATCATCTTGCATGATTGGAAACGTAATAACCCATGGCACTGGTACTACACATTTTTTTCAGAGCACTATTTATTCCGTCGAAATTCAGCGAGGCTACTGAGCGATTGATGGAATAGCGTCCGGGAGCCGGCTTAAATAGAGGTGCAATTGCTTCCCCCCACCACATTTTATTCTAAAGCTACCAATTTTTCCATAATGTTTTTTCAATCTTAACATCGCAACATATCGCGCGATTGCATGTAATTTGAGCCCCACCTTTAAGGATAAAAGTCTCGACACGTGTTGAATGTAATATAATATCTGGGGAAGCGTCGAATCTTAGAATTATGTGGAATCAGCAGAAACTGTGTTGAACGATCTTGCGCACTAATTCATCATACGCAGTGAATCACGGAAAGAATTATGCGATATCCGCAGAAACTGCATAGAACCATGTTGGGACGGATTGTCATTTTTGCATGCAATGCATGCGAGGGAACACCGAAAGAGTTTGGCAAAGATACCAAATGGGCGTGGTGATATAAAAACACGCTCTAAACTGCGCGTAGTCTCAAATAGTTGTAACACGTTGCATGGAAAATACGATACATTTACATTCCATTTTCAACCATGGAAGAATTCGCGAGAGTAGAAGGTCAATTGTTGGATCGATCTGAACGATTGATTTCACGGGGAGAGTACCTCGCGTGGGAAGAACTGTGCAACGAGTGTATCGAATCTTTAGAAGAACACAGCCGAGTGAAACGCCCGCGATTATCGATCGGCGTTCAACAATCGTTGGTTGTTCGAATCGCGCGACTCGAAGGACTGAAACATACGTTGCGCGGCCGTTTCGTACGCGAAGGTGCTGGACATTCTAGCAGAGGACTTTTGTGCCGCGAAATAGACACTTCGTTTGATAATCGCGTATTAACTGGTGCCGTCCTAAATTCGAATTATATCGAACCGCGCAACTTCCTCCAGGATGCAGAGACCATTGTGATGCAGCATGTGCGAGGCGCTTTGAAGAAGCATAATCTCAAAGTGAACACAGTATTTAATGGTGAATTTGTAGCGGGTGACAAACGCGCGCGCAAAAGCATCAACACCAGAAACCGCGAACTCTTTCACGCATCTGATCTGAACGAGTGGTACCAACAATACATCATTGAACCCATCCTGGCATCACTGGAAGAATTCCAGGAACGTGACAGCGGATGGGCGCTGATACAAATCCTTAATTTGACGATTAACGTGAACAAGTATAATCCACTCCGCGCGGGGTGTCACTTCAAGCTGCCGCGAGAAATCATGCTGAAGAGGGCAACAATAAACATACAATCCTCAGACAACACATGTTTCGCGTGGGCAGTTGTCGCAGCTCTACATCCAGCTAAAAAATATCCTGAACGTCCAGGTTCATACCCGCAATATACATCGGTCCTAAATCTCCATGGCATTGAGTTCCCAATGTCCCTGAAGCAAATTGAAAAATTTGAGCTGCAGAACAACATCTCGATAAACGTCTACAGCTTCTCGATGGAGAAGAATGGACCAAAAGTCTTTCCACTGCGTCTCACCAGCCAAAAGAGGGATCGACATGCCAACCTGCTCTATACGCCGGAACAGGGAGGCAGCGATGTAGGACATTTTGTCTGAATCAAAGACTTATCCCGACTAGTGGGCGCGCAGTTGAGCAGACACAAAAGAAAAAAATACTTCTGTGACAGGTACGTATAGAAATTTATGAAATGTTCCCAATGAAAAAAAGATTGAATAAAAAAATTTTTTTTTGGTGTTGCAGATGTATGCACTATTTTGGCTCTGCCCAGAAGTTGGACACCCACACAATTGACTGCCGCGAGATAAACAACTGCGCCATCCTGTTGCCCAGCCAGGACAGTAAATGGCTCAGTTTCGACAATCGTGGTAGGAAGGAACGGCTCCCCTTCGTAATATATGCCGATCTGGAGTGTGTCCTGCAAAAAACGGTGGACACCCAAAAGGATGCGGAGAACCGCAAATTGTGCATGTACCAGAAACATGAGGTACATAGTATTGGTTATTATATACATTGCTCGTTCGATGCATCGCTGTCGACGTATCGATGCCATCGCGACGCGGATTGCGTTTCATGGTTTGTCAAAGAGTTGAAAAATTTTGCAAATTTTGTTAAACCCATTCTGGCAAAGAACACACCCATGCTAGATTTAACAACTCAGCAGTTATCGGTATTTCGCAATTCGACACACTGTCATATTTGTGAAGAATCACTCGAGGCTACAGATATACGAGTCCGCGATCATTGCCATCTATCAGGGCAGTTTAGAGGCCCAGCACATTCAGAGTGCAATTTAAATTATAGGAAATGCGTTTATATCCCCATAGTTTTTCATAATTTATCCGGCTACGATTCCCATTTTATTATCGAAGAAATAGCTACAGCTTTCGAAGGACACATTACTGTATTACCCATTACTAAAGAAAAGTATATTTCATTTACGAAAAATGTCGAAGATACGAATGAAGAATCAGACTCACGAAATTGTATTAAATTGCGATTCATCGATTCATACAAATTTTTAAATACCAGTCTCGACAAATTAGCATCTTTTCTTAGCACAGATAAATTAAAAATTTTACGATCTCAATTTGAAACATTATCCATCGAAGATTTCTATTTATTGACGCGGAAGGGTGTATTTCCATATGAATACCTTGATCGCGCGGACAAACTGCTGGATCCATGCTTACCGCCACGCGAGTCTTTCTACAGTTCATTAACGGGTGAGACTGTATCCGAGACCGATTACGCGCACGCCGAGACTGTCTGGCAGCGTTTCGGCATTAGAACCTTGAGCGAATACAGCGACTTGTACTTGAAAACAGATGTCTTATTATTGGCAGATATTTTTGAAAATTTTCGCGAAAGTTGTATCAAGAGTTACGGATTAGATTCAGCACATTATTATACTTTACCTGGTTTCACATGGGATGCTATGCTAAAATACACTAAAATTAAATTCGAATTACTCATCGACATCGATATGGTTATGTTTATCGAACGTGGTATACGGGGGGGGGTTAAGTCAATGTTCAGGAAGATACGCACAAGCCAATAACAAGTACATGCAATCCTACGACGCATCGGAACAGTCATCGTACTTGATGTACTTTGACGTACACAATTTGTATGGTTGGGCAATGTGCCAGCCCCTGCCATATGCAGATTTTCAATGGGTCAAAGAAGTTGAAAATTTTGATGTGTCTTCAATCGCTGTCGATTCGCACACGGGATACATTCTCGAAGTAGATCTAGAATATCCGCAACGTCTGCATGATGCTCATGCCGATCTGCCGTTCTGTCCGACGCGTGCCAAACCATCTGGCAGCAGACAGGACAAATTACTCGCGAAGGTATACGATAAGCAGCGTTACGTTATACATTACCGCAACCTGCAACAGTGTACACAACACGATTTTCGTATTACAAAGATACATCGTATCCTACAATTCGCTCAATCCCCCTGGCTCCGCGATTACATCGAACTCAATACGCGGTTTAAAACAAACGCGAAAAACGATTTTGAAAAAAATTTGTATAAATTGATGAACAATGCAGTATTCGGTAAAACAATGGAAAATGTACGAAATCATGTGGATGTAAAACTTTTGACACGTTGGGAAGGGCGATATGGCGCGGAGGCAATGATCGCGAAACCGAATTTCCACAGCAGAAGTGTTTTTTCGGAAAATTTAATAGCTGTCGAATTGCGAAAACTTGAGGTGAAATTCAACAAACCGATATACGAGGGCATGTGCATTCTGGACATATCCAAAATTTGTTTGTATGTATTTCACCACGAGTATGTGTCCCCACTCTACGGTCAAAATTGCCAAATTCTATACACAGACACCGATAGCCTCATATATCACATTCAATGCGAGGATATCTACGAAACCATGAAGCG